>NC_088354.1:18350000-18650000 GCF_036884655.1 Musa acuminata AAA Group
TTCTAAAGAATATGAAGGATTTGACACTTCGAACAAAAGAAGATGACTTGAGTGAAAGCTCAAGTGATGATGACTTTGAACTTCTCATAAGTAAATTTAAAAATTTTATAAAATAAGAATCAAAAAATAAAAATAAACTTAAAAAGAAGAAGCTACCAAAGACGAAGAAAGCACTCAATGTGACTTAGGATGAATTAAGTGCATCCAAAGATGAGGAGCAAACTGATGAAGACGAAGTGGCGAACTATGTCTTGATAGCTCTTGACAATGAGGTAAATGACTCAACCAAAACTCCTTGAATGTAAGCTAGTTGGTAAAAAATATAAGTTGTTAAAAAGGGATCATGCTTCTCTTACTAGTGAATTTGAAAAATTAAAAAATGAGCATGATAATTGCATGTTAACTCCTTGCACTAAGTGTGAAGAATTAGACTCACTTAAGAAAGAAATTTTATTTTTACAACAAACGTTAGATAAATTTAAAATTATTAGCAAATCTTTAAACATGATTCTTGCTAATAAGAATCATGTTCATAGAAAAGAAGGAATCTGCTTTGTGAGTACCACTCAACAAAAGCCAACCACTTTTGTTAAAGAACCCACATTACATGTTTCCCTTGAAAATAAATATAATTCTTATAGTAAACATGATCATTTTGCATATAAATGTCCACTCAAAAAGTATGGCTCACATAAGTTGGTTTGAGTTCCTAAAGGAACCATGAATGACTTAATGCCAAAAGCTAAGAATGATATATCAAACCATGAGGGACTCAAAGCTAAATGGGCACCTAGGACAAACTCACCCTTCTTGTAGACATCTCTAAAATTAAAAGCTACGAGCAAAAATGATATTTTGATAGTGGATGCTTAAGGCTTATGACCGGAGATCTAAAATACTTCATAAATCTCACTAGCCAAAACAATAAAAGAAAGATCTATAGAATTAGAACTATTAGTAACAAAATGATTTTAATTGAAGATGTTTTATGTTAAATGAAATCATGCTTGATGATTTAATGATGCATGATGATTTGAAGTAATGATGATTTTTATGATTTATGGTTTATTTATCATGATGTCTCTTCTGATAAATCTTGTTTTTCGGTTTTAAACAATGATGCATGTTTTTGTTTAGCATAAAAGACAAAGACATGCTTATAAGAAATAAATTACATAAATTGAAACATATAAAAAAGGGGAATATATTTTTTCTTGAAAATTTCTCTATCACTATCGTATCATTTTTCATTAAGAGATTGATAAGTCTATTTATGTCATTTTGAATCTCTTGAAAGTGATTTTGATGATTTGATGATTTAAATTTGAATGAATTTTATCTAAATCATAATCTTTAATTTTCATAATTATAACTTGAGATTCTATTTATATGAATCAAGATCCCTTACTCTTTATTCTCATATGATTCTTGCATTTTATTAAAGAGAATATTTATCTAAATGAATCATGATTTTTTTCTTGATTTCTCAAAATTCATGACTTAAAATTTCTTTTGAAGATCTTTTACTATTTGATCTCCTAAGATTTATTTTTTATTATTTAAGAGGAGATTTATCAAAATGAATCATGTCTTTTGGTAATCACATGATCTTTGATATTACCTTTTATAATTTTTATTATGTATAATTCTTTTGTATTTATGGTTGTAAACCTTATGTGATGCTTAGAGAATTGATGTAAACTGAAATGAATTGTGCCATTGCATTATTCCCCTCTTCTTCTTTCTTACAATGACAAAGGGAAAAAAGAAAATTACTAGTATCTCAAGAGAACCAAAGGTACTAGCTTGAATGTTAAATTTAGGCAAATTGTTAAATCTCCCAAATGCATAAATTCTTCTTATATATTTTTTGGATCATGATCTTGATTTCTTGATTTTTATGAATTGAGTTTTCTATAAATCAAGATTTTTATTTTAACTAAAGAAAAGATGTATTCAAATTAACCATGATATGTCACTTGACTTCTTGATGTTTATGACTTGAATTTTATTATGTATAATTGCCTTATATTTATGATTTGTATATCTCATGATATAATTGAATCATTGATTTAAAAAAAAAGGGAGAACAATTATATTATCATATTCTTTCTTTCTCTTTGGCAATAACAAAGGGGGAGAAAGCCTTACTGACATGCACATCGTAAAGAAAAGAAAATTTACTAGCTTGCACATTGAAAAAAGAAGCAAAAATTACTATCTTACCTATCTCAAGAAGCAAAACTTGTAAATTTATCTCAAATGAGAAGTAAAAATTACTAACTTGCAATCTCAAGAGAAGCAAAATTGCTATCTTGCGCATCTCAAGAAATAAAAAATTACTAAACTTGCATATCTCTAAAACTTACTAGCTTGCATGTTCAAAACTTGCTATCTTACTAGTTTGCATATTTCAAAATTTTACTAGTTGCACTTTGTTGAATCTTAGATTTTGATGATGAAATTAATTGATGAGTTTGTGATCTAATCTGTATTTTTGAGTGAGTAAGACTAGCTTCGATCAAGGAGAGGCAAATTGATTAAAGCAGGAAGAATCATATTGGGTCGGAGTGAACATGTCAGAAGATTCAACGTCGGGCCGGAGGATCGATCGACGTGTTGGTAGAAGACTCATGCTACGAATTTAAGCATTGGGCCGTAAGAGCGGACATTACGCCAAGAAGATCGAAGTTGCAGAGGTCAACATGTCGATTAGGCAAAAGGCTGCAATAGAGGATGATGCGCCGAAGGATTGGACGAGTGCCGAATGAACCAATGACATGCCGGACAAAGGATTCATGCTTTGTAATCATGTGCCTAAGATCGAAGTAGTTTATGTGGCTAATTGAGTTAGCTTTTGGTATAATCATGTCAACTCAATTAGGGGCCAATTGGACCTTAATTGGGACTGATTTGGGCTCCTTGGGAGGCCCACTTAGTGACCCAAAAGTTTTGGTTAGGCGGTGGCACCTCCAGAATAGGCGGTGGAATTGCTTGTGAGTTGAAAAACTTAAAAAACCTAATGTCCGAGGCTGTCAAGCAGTGGTACCGCCTGGTGTTAGGCTGCAGGCGGTGGTACCACCCAGTGCAGGTGGTGGTACCGCCCGTACCCCGAAATCTCGGGGATTTGAATTTTTTGGGCTCCAAATTTGAATCAATTTGGAACCTATAAATATCCTACTCTTTCCTACTTAGAATGGCAAGAATTGGGTAGAAAAGGGGAAAGAATCCTTGACAAAAAAGAGTTGAAAAAACTTGAAAAGTGTTTAGTGTTCCCCTCCACCTCTTAAAGTTTAGAGTTCATTCTAAGAGAGGTATGAAACTTATATAGGTTCTCTCCTATCAAAAGGATAATATAGTTGTAAAGAGGTGGTTGGTCTTCACCTATTGAAGGAAAACAGTTAGTGGATGTCGATGTCCTCGACGGAAGAGGAATTGGTGGAGTGGATGTAGGTCACGATGACCGAACCACTATAAATTAGTTTGCATTCTTGTTCTGCTTTTAATTCTCATATTGCAAACTGATTTACTTACTTTATTTTCTCATTACATTCTTGCAAATGCTTTAAAGTTAACTTTCCGAGATCGATTTTTGACGAACGAAGATTTTACAAAACCGACGTTTTTATCCGCTGCACTAATTCACACCCTAACACGCGCTCCGCCCCCCCCCCCACCCCCCCGCGCCGCCCCACCCCCCCTCTTAGTGTTGACTCGTTCCTAACACACTTTTCCTTTTTGTTGATGACAAAGGGGGAGAAGGTATGATGATTATCATATATGGTATAATGAAATTTTATTATGTACGATGGTTTGGATACAAAACTTGAACTTATAATATAAGTAATGATATGATGTATTACATATAATTAATGATTGAAATTATGGCATATTGATAGGGGGAGTTTAGTTTAAACACTTTCATCAATTAGTTGTTATCATAAAAAAGGGAGAGATTATTGAATCATAAATTTTGATGATGAAATCAATTGATGAGTTTACGATCTAATCTGTGTTTTAAGTGATACAATACTAACTTCGATCAGAAAAGGCAAATCGATTAAAGCAAAAAGAATCAGATGTTGGGTCGGAGTGAACATGCTAGAAGATTGGACATCGGCCGGAGGATTGATTGGCATGCCGGTAGAAGGACTTCATGCCATGAGTTTGGGCATCGGGCTGAAGGATTGGATATTGCGCTAAAGAGATCGGATATTGTGGAGGTCAACATACTGATTGGGCAATACACTAAAGGAGAGGACGATGCGCTAAAGGGTTGCACGATGCGTCAAATGAACCAATGACATGTCGGACAACATAAAATTCTAGCCTTGTAATCGGTTGTATCTTAATTGGTCGTAGTTAGGTCATAATTGAGTTAGATTTTGGTGTAATCATGCTAACTCAATTAGAGGCCCATTGAGCCTAAGATAGGGCTATTTTGGGCTAAGAGAAAGTCTCATTCAACGATCCAAAAGTTGGGTCAAGCGATGGAACAACTAGTGGCTCAGTCTCTGAGATTGTGTCAAGTGGTGGTATCGCCAGACTGGGTTGTGCTATCGCCCATTGGCATTGCTGCAGGTAGTGGTACCTCCCAACATAAGCGATGGTAATGCTAGTACCCTGAAATCTCGAGGATTTAAATTTTGGCTCTAATTTTTTAAGTCATTTGGGATCTATAAATACCCCAATCTTTCCTACTTCAGAAAGCATGAAAGTATAACCAAAACTCTATGATTCTAAGGTTGTAAACCCTATTTGAAAGTTGAGTTCCCTCCTCCATATGCTTAGAGGTTGTTCTAAGGAAGAGTATAAGGCAATACTTGTAATAGATGGGTGTAAAGGTTCTCTCCTGAACTTGAAGGAGAAAGAGTTGTAAGGGTAGTTGATCTTCACTCATTGAAAGAAGATTAATAGTGAAAGCCGGTGGCCTCGAGTGAAGAGGAATCGGGAGTGGATGTAACTCACGACGACCGAACCACTACAAAAATTGGTGTGCCTCCCTTTCTCTATTTGTTTATTTATTTTGCAACTGCTTTACCGGCTTATTACTACTCTTGTAAATGTTTTAAGTTTAAACATCTTTCCGATATGGCTTTATTGGATGAAGATTTCCAAACCGATATGTTTTGATTGAAAATACTTTCATGCCTATTTCGGTCCTAACGGCACTAAGTATGAAGAGTTAGATTCACTTAAGAAGAATAATGTATTACTATAACAAACAAAATGATTTTGATTGAAAATACTTTATGTTTAATGAAATCATATTTGATGATCTAATGATGCATGATGATTTGAAGTAATGATGATTTTTGTGATTTATGGTTTATTGATTTTGATGACTCTTGTGATAAATCTTGTTTTTCGATTTTAAACCATGTTGTATATTTTTTTTTGGCATAAAAGACAAAGGTATACTTGTATGAAATAAATTACATTAACTGAAAAACATAAAAAAAGGGAATACATTATTCTTGAAAATGTATTCATCCCTAAAATCTTATTGAGTTTTTAATAAGAGATTAATAAATCTATTTATGTCATTTTGAATCTTTTCAAAGTAATTTTGATGATTTAACTATTTAAATTTAAATAAGTTTTTATCCTAATCATAATCTTGATTTCTTGATATTTGATACTTGAGATTTTTTTGTGAATCAAGATCTCTTATTTAATCTCTTATGTTTCTAGAAAAATTATCCATATGAATTATGGTTTCTATTGATTTCTCAAAATTATAACTTGAGAATTTTTTATAAATCAAGATCTTTTATCTCCCATTTTTTATTTCACTATTTACAAAAGGAGAAGTATATAAATGAATCATGATTTTTTTTTTAAATTCTAGGAATTATAACTTCAAATTTTTAATATATAAATCATGATCTTGACAACTTAAGATTTCTTATATATGAATCAAGATCTTTTATTCTCCTATGTTGTTTTTTGCTATTTACTAAAAAGAATATCTTTTTCAAAATCCATGACTTAAGATTTCTCTTACTATTCGGTCTCCTAAGATTTCTTTTTATATTTTTTAAAGGAGATCAAAATGAATCATATCTTTTGGTATTCACATGATCTTTGATATTATATCTTTTTTGACATAATTTTTATTATGTATAATTATTTTATATTTAAAGTTATATATCTTATGTGATGCTTAGAGAATTGATATATAGGGAAAAAAAGTATAATATTGTATTATTCTCTTTTTTTTTTACAATAACAAAGGGGAAGACAAAATTGCTAGCTTGCATATCTCAAACGAAAAGTAAAGATTATTAGTTTGTACATCGCAAAGAAAAGCAAAATTGCTAGCTTGCATGTTCTAAAATGATGCAAAACTTACTATCTTACTAGCTTGCATATTTCAAAAATTTAATAGTTGTACTTTTCTCCTTTTTGTTGATGACAAAGGGGGAGAAGTTATGATATGAAATTATGCATAAAATACTCGTGATATTATGATGATGCATAAAATGAGAAGTTATGATGATTATGCATGGTATGATGTAATTTTATATTTTAAAATTATGAATGATGATTTGGAATCATGTATGTAATTATGATTTTATATTTTGAAAATATACATGATGATTTGGTATTTATGCATGCAATTTTTCAACTTATGATTATGATGCATGCAATGATGAAATATTCATGATTAAAATTACTTTGACTTGAATTCAATTTGAAATTCAATGTTCATTTCAATATGGCATATTAATAGGGGGAGTTTAGTTTAAACTCCATCATCAATTGATTGTCATCATCAAAAAGGGAGAGATTGTTGAATCTCATATTTTGATGATAAAATCAATTGATGAAGTTAAGATCTAATATGTGTTTGAGTGATGCAGGACTAATATCGATCAAGGAAAGACATATCGATTAAAGTAAGAAGAATTGGACGTTGGGCCAGAGTGAACATGTCAGAAGATTGGACGTCGGACGGAGGATCAATCGACGTGCCGGCATAATGACTTTGTGCTATAAGTTCGAGCATCGAGCCAAAGGATCAGACATTATGCCAAGGAGATCGAAAGTTACGAGAGGTCAATATGTCGATTGGGTAATATACCAAAGGAGAGAACAATGCGTTGAAGGATCGAACGAAGCGTCGGATAAACCAATGACATGCCGGACAATATAGAATTCTAGTCTTATAATCGGTTATGTCTTAATTGGATCGCAGTTATGTCATAATTGAGTTGGTTTCGGGTGTAACCATGCTAACTCAATTAGGGGCCTATTGAGCCTAAGTTAAGACTATTTTGGGCTAAGTGGAAGGCCCATTCGGTGACCCAAGGTTAGGTAGAACCACCTACGAGCTGAAAAAGTCAATAGCATACTTTTTCAGGTTGTTAGGCGATGGTACCACTAGACTGGGCGGTGGTACCACCCAGACACAATCTCTCAAATTGTGTCAAGCAATGGTACTACCAGTCTAGGCGATGGTACCACCTAGTGTCAGTGTTATAGGTAGTGGTACCGCTAGGACCTAGAAAACCTAGGATGAGACCTTTTTTGGCTCTATTTTTTAAGTCACTTGGGGTCTATAAATACCCTAGTTATTTCTGATGGGAAAAGCACAAAATTAAGTAAAAAAATAGAGAAAATATACTTGAGAAAAAAGTGTTGTAATCTCTCTAAAGTTAATGAGTCTCTTCCTCCTATAGTTAGAAGGTTTTTAAGGGAGGAGTGGGATCTAAAAGAGAGGTGTAAAGGTTCTCTCCTAAGCCTATTAAAATGAGAAAGAGTTGTAAGGATAATTAATCTTCTCTTGTTGAAAAGAAGATCATTAGTGGATGCTAGTGGCCTCGACGGAAGAGGAATCGGGAGTGAACATAGGTCGCGATGACCAAACCACTATAAAACTCGGTTTGCATTTCTATTTTACTATTATACCTTTATTCAAAACTGCTTTACTTGCTCATTATGTTCTTACGAATATTTTTAAGTTAAACATATTTTCGATATGATTTTATCGAATGAGATTTTTTAATCGACATAACTTTTACAAAAGCACCAATTCACCCCCCTCTCTTAGTGTCGATTTCAATCCTAATAATTATATATATATATATATATATATATATATATATATATATATATATATATATATATATATATATATATATATATATATATATAAAATATGTTTATAGGCAATCACACAACACATGAGTAATCACACCAGATGATTATGGATCACAACCTAATATCAGGTCAAAGTTAGTGGGCTCAATCACTCATATCAAGATATTTGTGTGCAGCGGTACATCTCCATGCCTTGTGATCGTTTATCTCATCCTCGTCGGTTCCGTCAGCATCTTGTCACATCTCTATATTTCACGATCGTTTATCTTAGCCTTGTGGATTCCACTATTACTTCCACACTCCCGCTGCGCCTCCTCATATAATTATAATTTAATCACAGGTATACAGGCCTAACAATAAACGAGAAATAAATTGGTAGCTCGTAAGCCCTAATGATAATAATAATTACATCGTATGTGCACATATCACACGGTACATGATCATCCGTCCACATCACACATCACACGTATATATCATCATATAGGACTACTAGATAATAATAATAATTAATTAAACTATTTAATTAATTATTCTGTAGTATTTTAGGAACCCTACCATAGGGTGCCCCCATATGGTAAGTAGTTCCTTAAGTGGCTAGGAAATCTCAACAACTAAGGACTCCCCTATGGCCAAGAAACTTAGGCCACAAGGCTATCTTATGTGGCTAGGAAACCCTAGCCACCAATGAGTCCCTTGCAACCACGAGACTATGACTGCAGGGCAACCTTGGGCGGTTTCCTGGTCGCATGCTTGCCCTATACGGTTAGGAGTCCTGGTCGCTATGGTCTCTTATACGGCTAGGAAACCCTAGCCGCCTAAGGTGCCCCTTGCAGCCAGGAATCCCTAGTTGCAGGGGCTCTGCCCCACTTTGGTGGCTAGGTTGAGAACTCCTTTGAGAGCTCTCGACCAAGGTTGCAAGCAACCTTCGGCCATCATATAGGGCAGCAACAGTTGTTGCTCTTTCTGCCTCTTTTGCATCAACAAATTTGATATTAAAAGACTTCTCTAAAACACCTCTTAATAGTAATAAAATATGTAGCACAGATTTAAAAACTATGAAAAAAAAAATTATAGAAATCATGCAAAACAATTTCTACGCTATTGAACACAACTCACGTAGTTTAAAAACTAATTTTTTGCATGAGCAACCTGGCTCTGATACTACTGTTAGAAAATCTAGGGTAACATTATATACACAATGGAAGAACAGAAAATAGAAATCCCAGAATTTCTCATAGAAAAGATGGTTTCATCATCATGCAAAAGTTGGTGCCCAAAAACTCGCAAAACTGATAACTACGCATATAAGAAAGATATGTTATCTAAGGAGATCGTATATCCCTGAAAACCTATAGATCTATGGGAGAGGATGAAGAAGGTCAACTGTTCTCCTCTTAGTGGTGATCCACATGGCAAAGGCTACGAAGATGCTTTGTAAATCGCTGCACAATCCTTCTTGTTGTGCGCACCAAACAATAAAAAAGGGGGAGCCCCTTCTTGCTGTCCACATGCCCCAAATAGGGGCTATATATTAAGAAAGAGAGGTAGAGAGGAGAATAGGATGTGACAACCAAAAAGAACCTAGCCCATGGCCCTTTGGTTCCCTCCTAATTATAGAGGCCCCCTATCAACTTAGCCTAATGGATTCTACCATATTGGGTATTGGATCTCCATCCAACTACCCAAGCCTCTTAGATTAGTGGGTCTCTCCCCATAAATCTTACGTTGGCTCTTACTGGACCTCATCCATAGGATCCAATAATTCAGGGGCTTATTGGATATCCAATAAGATATATGCTCCAATAGATATCTCATATTTGAACCTCTACTCGTAGCAACACCTATCATATATGTGTGACCCTCTAGGCCTAATATCGAGCTAGCCATAAGTCATATCTATTAGAACTCCTTTTGGCTCAGTAAATTATTATCTCCATAATAATTCACTCGACTCATCGACTACGGACGTACTAGGCCACTACACTACACTTGACAGACGATATAAGGGAATCCAATCCTTTAAACCTATTTATCCTCAGTTACTATATATCTATAGTCCCTCATCCATCTAATATCCCAAAGATTGTATACCAGGTATGGTATTGTTAAGCCTATATGATTTATACTCAAGTCTCTCTCTAATCGGATTCTCTAAGAGAACTCTTTCTCTCTCAATCCGAATGACCTTGGCCATGGATTTGTCTAAGAAAAAATACATAGGATATTCCTCTCATGACACTAAGAGCATATGATCCTCTATTGGCTATCACTCCCGATGATTTGTTGTGTTAAATCTGGAACTTACAGTCCTATAAGTCTGGTATCAAAGAGTGGAGTACTCATACAAAATATCCTTAGTGTCTCAACTCTAAGGACCAGATACACTATTGGGACGATGAAATTATTATTTAACAATAAGGTATCATCAACCATCCAATATTCCGTGAGCGGATCAATCAGTGAACTCATTTTCTAATGAGTACATACATTGTATCCCTAATGTCCCCACACGAGCAACTATGAGACCAACCACCTTCATCATATGGATGGGTATACAATACATCAATCTGTCTGGTTATCTCGATGTCCCTCTCGAATAAACTATTACTAGAATTATTTAGGGTTTGTGTTTAGAGGTGAATCGGTCTCATTATCGTGATCTCATCATGATCTGATTCTCATTGCACATGTCTATGAACATCACAAAATATTCATGCAACAAGCAATATAAAGTGATAAAATATCAAATAATATAATAAATAAAAAGAGTGTGTGTCATGTCTCACATGTCATCACTCACATGATTGGCTTGCAAGGCACCTATGACTAGCAATGTCCTCATATTTGATTTTTATTTGAGGTATTTCTTTTTAATATTTTTATTAAAATACCCTAAGTAAAATCATAAAAGGAAAATGATTATCTTTTAATTAGATTTGATTCAAATTGAATCTTTTTTTTTTATGAACTAAATCATATCAATTCAACTAAGTCCTAAGTATTTAATTTGATTTAATTGAGCCTTAGATTGTCTTCTCATATTTTTTTTTCAAATTTTCCCAACCTCCTCCTCCCACTCCACCTCCATTGCCCTCCTCTCACTTTGTCACATTCCCCCCCTCCCCCTTAGCTTCCTTCCCCTCTACCTCTGCTTCTCCCTCTCCCTCTCCGCCATTCACCTCCCTTGTCCCCTCCTTTTCTCCTCTTTCTCTTTTTTCTTCTACTCGCTCCCTCCCCTCCTCCTCCTCCTCCTCCACCTCATACTTTACTTAGATTAGTCATTACACTAAGGTTATACTTAAGTTATACTTATTCACTGAACATATTAAAATATATATTAATTTCTATATAAAATTATCTTAAATTATCTAGAAAATATACCACATTCGAATTATTACACTCATTCACAAAATATATTAAAAATATAATATTTTTTCTTTAATTTATCCTTAATCTATCATAAATTAGAAATATATTTTAACAGATTTGGAAAACTTTGGATTGATTTGATGAAAATTAACTCAGTTATACGAACTATACTTATCACATATTAAAAAAAAAACTAATTTATCAAATGAATAGTGCTACCATCCACTAAGCGGTGCTACCATCTATACATCAAGTAGTATACTACCTAGGGACAGTGATATTGCCTAGACTTATAGTCAAACTATCGGAGAGCTAGTATAATATTTAAAAATTTTAATCATCCTAAATTTATTATATATATATATATATATATATATATATATATATATATATATATATATATATATATATATATATTATAACAATATGTTAGTAATTTCGAAGAAGTTTGAATTAATTTGTTGGAAATTGACTCGAGTAATACTTGATTACATATTCAACCTAAAAATACCTTATTTAAAAAATTAATCATCCTAAACTAATAAAAATTAGAAAACATGATATTATATATCTTAAAATCATGTGTTAGTAGTTCTGAAGAAGTTTAAATTCCTTTGATTACTCAAATTATACTCCATCATAGATTCAATATAAAAATATCTTGTTTAAAAAATTAATTATCATAAATTTATACAAAATAAAAAAAAAGTGATACTAAGCATATAAACATCTCACTTTAATAGTTAAGAAAAAATATAGATAGATTTGATTAATATTCAAAAATTTACACTTAAATCACTGATTTAACCCAAAAAATCTCATATTTAAAAATTTATTCATCCTAAAATCATAAAAGTTAAAAAAACACTAAATAACTTAGAATCATACTAGTAGAAGTTTGGATTGATTTAATAAAAATATTTTGGTTATACTAGTTTATAAATTTAACAAATCTTGACATGATAACTAGACTTGACTCAATTCGAAGTGATTCGATCCAAATCGATCGAACCCATATTGTAATATTCAGATCGACCTATGGATCTATGATTAGAAATAATTTAATTTAAAGATATTATTTTAAAAAATATATATTTTTTATAATAAAAATAAGGATGTTATACCGTAAAATCTTGAATTTTTTCTTAGATAATAGCTTTCGATGCGTCATGTCAATTGTCATGTATGCACATCGATAGGACCGTTGTGTACTAGGCCGTCAACTCGAATTGAGGATGGGCCTCCGATATGATATGCTATGATATGATATTGTGTATTCCTGAATGGTTGGTTACCTTCGCAGGTAGCTGAGTCTCGCTTGGGCCCTGCGTCAACCCTCAGTGAGTGGACAAAAGTGGGCGGGACGCGAATCTAGTTTGCATGCTGTCGATGCACACCCATCAACCGCACGTGTCCACTGGTCACTGTGCATTTGATGATCCACCGTTGACTTTGAAAAAGGTGTTGGACTAACACGAGTGCTGAATGTGATCCACCCCAGTCGATGAGGCTCGTTTGAGAACATTAGTTCTAATTATAAGTGCAAACTAAAAAGAAATATTTATACAAATGTATAAAAAATATAAATATAAAATTAGCATATTAATGAAAATAGAAAACTTATTCCTAGAAAATCAATCACTATTGATGCTGAAATATTTTGGCTAATTATTACTCTGCATGCTAATTTGTTCTGTTATATGTAGTTTATGATAAGTAGATGAGATTTCCCTAACTGTTTGAGGAAATATCTCTACTCTGTTGAGGGAAATCCTCTAACCTGTTGAGGAAAATTCTCCCTTCTAACCTATATAAAAGGAAGGGGGATATATTAATAACAATCAACTTCTTCTACAACTTGTTTATCTATTTATTTTCTAACATGGTATCAGAGCAGTTTCTCCTTGGCGACAATAGTATCGCCGTGTGTTAGCCAAGCGGCCACAGTAACACGCTGCCTCAAGCGGAGTCATTGAAGAAGCACAAGACACGGATTCAGAGTCAGTGCTAACGAGCACCGTCTTGGCTCTGCTCATCCACTCCTTCTCTTCCTTCATCGCCGGTCTTGCTTTTCTTCGTCGGCCTTGCTCCCTCTCCTATTTGCTGCCTACAGTAGACACTCTCCGTCGCCGTCACGCGAGGAAAACATTCTCTCACTGCCTCCTCAATAGCGGTGAACGGCGAACAGCAGTGTCTTCCTCGCTTCCCGGCCAGCAGCAGTGGCAACTGCTGCATCTTCCTCTACCGCAGCAGCTTTCGCTGCCGCTTCCCTCTACACAATGGCGCCTCCTTAACGGCGGTGTCCTCCTCAATAGCGACGAACGGCAAACGGCGGTGTCTTCCTCGCTCAGTCTTCCTTGCTTAACGACGGCTGCCGCGTCTTCCTCCTTCGATGTCGCAACCGCAATTGCTGCATCTTCCTTCCTCTACCGCAGCAGCTTTCACTGTCGCTTTCCTCTATACATCTAATTGCTGCAGATTTCTCTCACTGCAGTTTCCTTGAGTACCGCTGTAGATTTTCACGACCATTTCTCGGCGAATCGCAGTCTTGAGTACCGCTGCAGTTTTCGTGGCCATCTTCCGACGAACTACAACCTCTACAATCTGCTGCAGCAAGCAGCAATCCACATTAGTGAACTGCAGTCTTGAGTACCGCTGCAGTTTTTGCGGCCATCTTCTAGCGAACTGCAGCCTCTACAATCTGCTACAGCAAGCAGCAATCCACAGTAACGAACCGCAGTCTTGAGTACTGCTGCAGTTTTCGCGGCCATCTTCCGGCGAATTGCAGCCTCTACAATCTGCTGCAGCAAGCAGCAATCCACAGCAGCTGCCAGCAGCTTTGGGCACTGTTGTAGATTGCCCAATCTGCTGCAGCAATCTATAGCAGCAGCCCCCTCCCTCATTCTCCACCTTGTGTGACCTGAGTATCACACAAGGTTCGTTGCATCTCTTCTAAAAAAAAAAAAAATGTCTTCGTTCACTTCTTCTGATGGTTCAGTTCCTGTAGGGACTCCCACTTCTTGTTCTTCTACAGGGCTTATCTCCATCAATGCTGCCACGCTGATCCCCTTTAAGTTATCAAAGGGTGGCAACTATGCATCCTGGCGAGCTCAATTTTCTAATCTTTTATTTGGATACGACTTGTTAGGTTACATTGATGGCTCTTTCAGTTGTCCTCCGGCTATGCTCAACATCCCGGCGATCCCAGCCCAGTACCCAATCCAGCTCACAAACTGTGGCTACGTCAAGATCGTCTCATCCTCCAAGCTATTCAAGCTTCAGTTGCTGGATCCGTTGCTCCCTTGATATCTTTATGTGTGACAGCTGTCGATGCATGGTCTACACTACAAACCACCCTGGCAAATCATTCGCGTACTCGCAAGCTTAGTCTTCTATCCAAGCTTATGGTGACAAAACAAAAGGGGAGTACTCTCTCTAATTATCTATAACATATCAAGGTTATCATTGATGACTTGGCCTTGATAGGTCATTCCCTATGTGACGAAGAGGTTGTCATTCATACCCTCAATGGTCTCAACACCGACTATAAGGAATTGGCTGCTGCAATTCGGGCACGCGACTCACCAGTCTCTTTTGAAGATCTCTATAATAAGCTGACTGACTACAAGATGTACTTGAAGCGTGCGGACAAACTGCCTGGATCAACTGTCACAGCTCAAGTCAGTCACAAGTCTAAACGGAAGAGCACTCGGTACTCGCTGAACATCACCCAAGGTTTGGCTAATGCGCCTCCTGATTCTGTGAGTTCCATACAATACCCCTCCTATCCTCCTAGTCATCACTTCTCGCAAAGTGGCAACTCCAGCCATTATCTGTCTTGGCGTTCTGCCCTACCGAGCCATCAAAGACGGGTCGTTTGCCAACTGTGTGACAAAGTCAGCCACTCCGCTAAAGTTTATCGGTCTCGTCCCCGCCTCCCTACTCCGTCACACTGGCCTCAAGCAAATCTCCTAACTTCTCCGACACCTAGCCAGTCCAACTGGATTATCGACTCTGGTGCCTCTCATCACATCACCGCTGATCTTCAGAATTTGTCTCTTCATAATCCCTATAGCGGCAATGAAGATATCATCATCGGTAATGGTAAAGGACTTCCTATAACTCATACTGGTTCCACAACACTTAATTCTGACTCTAATACATTTACCCTCGATGATATTTTATGCGCCCCTCATATTAAACGCAACCTCATTTCTGTTTCTCAATTTTGCAAACATAACAATACTTCCATTGAATTCTTTCCTGATTCATTTCTTGTTAAGGACTTGAGCACGGGGGCATCATTGGTCCAAGGCCCGAATAAAGACAACATTTATGAATGGCCGTCAGCCTCTCGAATAACCCAGCCCACTGTTCATTCTTCTATTGTGGCTCCAATTGATGTGTGGCATTGTCGGCTTGGTCATCCCTCGTCCTTTATTCAATAGAAATTATTATCTCGTCACTCTCTTCCTCTTTTTAAGTCCACTAATTCTATGATGCATTGTGATGCTTGTCTTAGTAATAAGAGTCATCGGCAGCCTTTTGGCTCATCTTCCATTTCCTCCTCTAAACCTTTTGAAATTATATATACTGATGTTTGGGGTCCTACTCCAATCTTATCTTTTGATAAGTTCCGATTTTATGTTATTTTTGTAGATCACTTCTCTAAGTATACATGGATATATCCTCTTTCCCATAAATCTGACGTTTCTCGCATTTTTTCCACTTTCTAGAAGTTGGTCGAAAACTATTTTCAGTCTACCATTAAAACAGTCTACTCTGATGGTGGCGGTGAATATCAAGCCCTGGCATCCCATCTCTCAGCTTGTGGTATTCAACACCTCAAGTCTCCCCCACATACTCCTTAACTAGTTGGTTCTGCCGAACGCAAACATCGGCATATAGTAGAAACTGGACTCACACTTCTACATCAGGCTTCCATGCCTTCAACATTTTGGACAGCAGCCTTTCAAACTGCTGTCTACCTAATTAATCGAATGCCTACACCAGTTCTACAATACCAGTCCCCCTTTGACACACTATTTCACAAACCTCCTAACCTTCGTAAACTCCAAGTGTTTGGTTGTTTATGTTATCCTTGGTTACGTCCCTATGCCTCTCATAAGTTAACATACCGCTCTACTCCTTGCGTCTTTATTGGTTACTCACTTGAACATAATGTTTTCCGCTGTTATAATCTCCACACTCACAAAATCTTCATATCACATCACGTTATCTTTGTTGAGTCTAACTTTCCTTTCCAAACCCTTCCATATCTTGCCATACAGACCACTTCACTATCTCACTGGAGTATACCTTCGGACCAATCGGACGAGCCTCCCATGACTTCGTCTACTTCCTCCCCTCCTGATCCGCATTATATCACTCCAGTTCAACACTTGCCCGTTTCCTCTGTTCCTGCTCCACTCCACTCTTCCCCAATTGATGGGGCAATATGTTCCGAAACACAATCATCCTCTTTACCTCCTTCTCGCCCAAGTGCCCCTGACGTGTCTCCACTTGACCCGGCTTGTGCCACAGATCCTCACCCAACATCACCTCCCAATCCTATCGTCTCCAATCATCCAATGACCACTCGCTCTAAGCATGGTATTTTTAAACCTCGTCAGGTACTTAACCTACAAGCTATCATGAATTCCTCATCCCCCAACGTTGAACCCACCACCTTCACTCAAGCCCAAAAATCTCCGCATTGGCATACTGCCATGAGTGAGGAATATAATGCCCTCCTCCATAATTCAACGTGGGATCTCATTCCTTTCCATCCTTCACAAAACATCATCGGGTGTAAGTGGGTCTTTAGAATTAAGCGGAACCTAGATGGCTCTGTTGCCCGATATAAGGCACGCCTGGTCGCCAAAGGGTTTCATCAACGACCTAGAGTTGATTTCACTGAGACATTTAGTCCTGTTGTTAAACCCACTACAATCCGACTTATCTTGAGTCTGGCTACCACTAAAGGCTGGCAATTACGATAATTGGATGTTAATAATGCCTTTCTACAAGGATCTCTATCTGAATATGTTTTTATGCAACAACCCCCCGGTTTTACTCATTCTCAGTATCTACAGCATGTTTGCAAACTTCGGAAAACCATTTATGAACTTCGTCAGGCTCCGAGAGCTTAGTACACTGAACTTAGCTCATTTCTAACTTCTATCGGCTTTCTTAACTCCAAATCTGACACTTCGTTGTTTCTGCGACATCATCATGGAAACACAATGTATATTCTGGTATATGTGGATGATATTATTGTCACATGCAACAATCCCATCAGCATCCAAGCGTTCATCAAACAGTTGGCAGCTCAATTCTCGCTTAAGGATCTCGGACCCTTGAGCTACTTTCTGGGCGTCGAAGCTACCTTCACATCTTCCGGTCTCCTTTTATCACAACGCAAGTACATTCAAAATTTGTTATTAAAGACAAACATGCAGGATGCAAATACAGTTACAACCCCCATCTCTACTAGTGGTTCTCTCAAATTATTGGATGGAAGTCCTACTACGGAACCCACTCAATACTGCCAAGTTGTTGGCTCTTTACAATACTTAGCTCTCACGCATCCAGACATCTCATTTGTTGTCAACAAATTATCACAGTTTATGCAGCAACCATCTACTCTACATTGGTCTGCGGTCAAGAGACTTCTACGATATCTTAAAGGGACCCTAAATCATGGACTCTTTTTTCGTAAACACTCTCCACTTCGTCTCCATGCCTTGGTCGATGCTGATTGGGCAGGTAACCTTGATGATAGAACATCCACATTGGGGTATATTATCTTCCTTGGTGCTCATCCAATCAGTTGGAGTTCTAAGAAGCAAAAGACAGTCGCCCGGTCTACAACTGAAGTTGAATACCGTGTCATTGCCGCTACCACTGCAGAACTCAATTGGATCACGAATCTACTCTAGGAACTCAACATCGATTCCACCCCTACAATATATTATGATAATATTGGAGCTACCTATCTGTGCGCTAATCCGGTATTCCACTCCCGCATGAAACATATTGTTATCGACTTCCACTTTGTACGTGATCAAGTTGTCCGCCGTCAACTTCATGTTTCTCATGTTCATACGGCTGATCAATTGGCCGACTCATTTACAAAGCCTCTAGCTCGTAAACTTTTTACATTATATCAGTCCAAGATTGGCCTCCTTGATCGGAGCACCATCTTGCAGGGGCATGATAAGTAGATGAGATTTCCCTAACTGTTTGAGGAAATCTCTCTACTCTGTTGAGGGAAATCCTCTAACCTGTTGAGGAAAATTCTCCCTTCTAACCTGTATAAAAGGAAGGGGGATATATTAATAACAATCAACTTCTTCTACAACTTGTTTATCTATTTATTTTCTAACAATTTATCCTTAAAAGTAAATAGACTTTATGTCTCAATAACGTTATGCATAAGTGATATGATTACAATGACCAACCGATCGAAAGATTCAAGTATTTCCTATTAATGCATTAGATTTGGGCCCCTAAAAAGAGTGCTTCTCAAAATATGAAGTAACGTCTAAATTCTCTAACCTAAATACTCTTCCCCGAGTTATTTTACTAATTTAAATATCAGATGCATATGATTGTCTGATATTAAAAGTATGATTGGGTGATCATAATTCTCAAAGGCCTAAGTTATTTGAAGAGGACCCGATACACGCTTTAATATACACTCTCACGAATAAGTCAATTAGACTTATATTATAGGCATCATCATTTAGTTTTTTCCAGTCCAGAAAACAAACTTGTCTAATGGTTGAATCATTGAATCCACTTGTGTGTTTATCATTCTTTTCGTTCGGAAAGAATTTTATATATATATATATATATATATATATATATATATATATATATTAATCAGAACTAATATATATCACTTGATTCCTTTAAACCTCGTCAAGGTAAGACTTAGTCCTCTCAATGCCTACGTACTACAAGCCAATGCTGATAAGGTAGGACATGGTTATCGTGAAGTCAACCACCTTATTGGAAGGTGGATCCAACTCTAGGGATGGTGTCAAAGGTCAACCACTCATTTAATAGTATAGTAGATTTTGACTTAGTTGGAAGCCTCTCCTTCAATCCTCCTAATCCTTTCACTCGTTCACTTTGACTTGTTGTTCTGCCACTCCTTCAACTGCTACGCTTACTTCTAGTTGTGTCCTACTTTCTTGGTTACTGCAGATTTGGGATGGGAAGAGCTTGATTTGTCTCTGAGACTGTATGTCTGCTGCTGAAGAAGGTGAATACAAAACGTTTAAAGAGGCATTTGAATTGGGTTGTCATCTTTTTTGTTCCTGTAGACATACAGTGATGTATTCCGAACTCCTGGTTCATGATATCATCATCATCATCATGTGGCTTCCAAGACCATCATCCATTGCAGCGGAATTTTGCTAGCTTCTTCTCCCACAAACTATCTGATGACCCGAGGAAGTGGAAGGATGAAGCTTTTGAGTTCCTTTTTGGCCATGCACAGTGCTCATGTTCATGTTCATGTTTGACCATCATAATTTGGTCGTTGTCACCCCTCTTTTATTTTAGGTGCTGTTTGTCGTTGTTCGTTTTTTTCCTTGGTTAGATCGTTAGGACACGAGAGTTAGTTCGATCGTCTAAATGCAGCAGTACCTAAACCCTTTTGCCGTACATACATTCCATTTCTGAGTAGTGACAGGTGATATAATTATCGGGGAGTCGGCATCACAATGTCTTGTCTTAGCCAATGAAGTATTCTTCTTAATCTTTCAAGATGGATCAGCAAGATTACAGACGGAATATTATAATAAGACCGAGCACATAATAATCTAACTTGATACTTTTTTTCTTGATGTGTAGAGGATGATCATTGAAGTCTCAGATATTGCAGCAAAGAGAAAGGCTGCGCAACTCCAATTGCAGGGATCCAATTCTGGGTTCAGGGAAGCTGAATGAGGTCGTTCCTTTATGATCCGAGACCATTTTGCTCTAAGTTAGCAGGTGATGGAAGAGTCCCATCAGTTCATCCATTGGTTCACCAAGGGGCTGATAATGCCTGAAACCAAGCAATGCGGCTTGTGATGCACTCTGTTAATACTCTGGCATTTCAATGGTAATGACAGTGTTTGATGTTTGAGGATTGAGGTCTCAATGTAGAAGAAGCAGCAGCAACTCTATGAGCTTTGCTGGGCATTGCGCTCGGCTACAGGAGTTCCGACAGACTCTGCAGCCAGTAGCAGCTCCACCACCTCCTTCATGCTCGGCCGCTGCTCCGGATCCGGGTGGCAGCACGCCAGCCCCAGCTTCAGCACCAGTTCCATTTCCGCCACCGGGAACTCCATCCTCTTGTCTGCCGCCTCCGCCAGTTGCCCCTCCGCGTATACCTCCTTCACCCAGTCCACCAGCACCCAGTCGTCGTCCTCCACGCGCTCCGCCCTCTCGATGGGCCGCCTCCCGCACGCTACCTCCAGCACCACTACCCCGAAGCTGTACACGTCGCTCGCCGCCGTGGGCGCCGACGCCACCGCCATCTCCGGCGCCAGGTAGCCCAGCGTCCCCACCACCCTGGTGCTGCACGGCGCGGCGCCGCGTTCGTAGAGCTTGGCGAGCCCGAAGTCGCCGAGGCGCCCCCGCATGTCGCCGTCGAGTAGTATGTTGGCGCTCTTCACGTCCCGGTGGAGCACCACCTGCTCCCACCCCTGGTGGAGATACAGCAGCCCCTCCGCCACGTCCACCAGCACCCGCCGCCGCGCCGGCCAGGCCAGCGCTGGCCGGTGCTCTGCGTCGGAGAAGAGCCACTGGCTGAGGTTGCCGTTGGGCATGTACTCGTACACCAGCATCAGCTCGTTCCCTTTGCGGCACCAGCCCTTCATGTGGACCAGGCTCCGGTGCTGCAGCCGCCCCATGCTTGATATCTCCGCCATGAACTCCCTCAGCCCCTGCTTCGAGTCGTGTGACACGCACTTCACCGCCACCTCCTCCATCTCCGCCTCCCTTGCTGCACTTCCTCCGCCGCTATCGGCTCCGCGGGAGATCGAGGCAGGGAGGACTCCCCTGTAGACCTTGCCGAAGCCACCGAAGCCCAACAACCGCTCCTTACAGAACCCATTGGTAGCACTCCAAAGGTCCTCGTAGTTGAACCTCCTTGGCCAGTACTTCGATTCCCACTCCTCTTCTTCCTCCTCTTTGCGGATTCTCGCCTTTCCCCTCCTCCTACAGTGGTAGTACAGTCCCAAGACGCAAAGGAAGGCGATGGCGAGGCAGGCAGAGGCGACGCCGGCTATAAGTCCTACAGAGGTTGAGGAAGACGATGGCGGCGACGGCGGCAAGAAAACGGGCAAATTGGAGGTGTTGAGCTCCCTGGCCGCAGCGCCGGTGTCGCTGAGGCTCCAGGCCAACACCCGTTGCGCCTCCACCCACTTCACCTTCGACGCCGAGAACCCAGCGTACATCTCAGGCGACACGTAGTTGGCGATCACGGGATCGGTGTAGGATATCAGCGGCCACCGCGGCCGTGGTTCCTGGGCCGGCGCCACGGTGACATTGATCTGGAACAGAGGGCCGTGGAAATCGATCCACGCCCGGATGTTCCGCCCGGATCGCATGTCGAGCGGCACGAACTCGGGCTCCGTCGACGATCCGTTGGCCCGGTAGAACCCGGCGGTGTGGGTGACGGCGGACTCGACGAAGTTGAGGTCGACGCCGACGTGGTTGCCATCCTGGTCGTTGAACTCCGGGTTCCGCCCGGCATCGAACTCGACGACGAGGAGCGGCGCCGGGAACTGGCGGGTGGCGTTGGAGAAGACGCCAAAGTACTGGCCGGAGAGAGCACCGGGCGGGGAGGTGGAGTTAGAGAGGACGAAGGCGAGGCCGAACCCAGGGCTGCTGTCGATCTCGGGGAGGATGGAGAAGACGAAGGAGGTGGAGAATGAGGAGAGGGCTTGGCCGGGGCCTGAGGCCAAGCGGAGGCGGCCGGGGTAAAAGGCCCGGCCGATGGAGTAGTAGTTGGAGTCGTTGGTGAGGCGGAGGACGGAGTCTTCGACGCGGGCGTCGTCGACGAGGGTGAGGTTGGAGACGGCGGAGAAGGAGTTGAAGAGGAAGTTGATGGCGGAGGCGAAGGGGAGGCTGAGGCTGAAGAGGAAGAGGAGGAGGTAGTGGTGGATGGAAGCAGCCATGATCTGTAGATCGCCGCTCGCCTGCAGCTTTATCTGCTGCTTCTTGTTTTTGTTCGTGGAGTGGTCAATAGACGTCTTTTGATGAGTTGCGGGGGTCGGTCTGTGCATAGGGCCCCACATAAGGTGGGGTATGGACTAGTGGTTGCCTTTCTTTCGATGAGCTGTGGGGTGAGCACATACGGTGTCGTAGAATGTTCTTTGGATCACGTTCAGATATTCGAACCTCTACAGCTTGAAGCTTCCTTACAGCTTCTTCCCCTGTGTCTGTAGTTTGACTTGGAAAGTTGAGACATGCCTAATAAGCATCAATCTACATGGCTTCATTGGTCGTCTTAGATACGATCTGGAAAGCGTTAAAAATCAAGTGCAGAGGTGAAAGGGTAGTGGCATTTTATCTCGGGTTCTCTCATACCCTTTTAAATCAAGTATAATTAAATTGCATGGTTTATGTTCATTGGATAAGCATATTCATAGTCAGTCCAATTAATGATATATTATTAGAACAATTTACACTAAACTCCACAGGTATGGTTATTGGATCGGACATGATAAAAATAACTTAATTTTATTTTCTCCTTATTTATTATGACATTTTTGTATCTGTCCAGCCTATCTAAAAAAATGACAAATATACTTAAATTGATGTCTTAATTGTTCTTATTACTTGTTCATGCAATATTCTTACTGATAGCTGCCCCAAAGTCTGCTTTGACTCTATACATCAAACATACCTTACTTAATTTAATCATATACAGTCACTAAATTCTTTTATCACCATCATCTATCATTCATATTGGTCTCCAGTGAGAAAAAATAAAATAAAATTATGAACTTTTCTCAACATATATCCATATCTTCCTTCACCAGCTTCAGAATTAAGTTCACATCCAGGGTAATGCCAAGTATGCAAAAGAAAGATAAAGGATCTGTTTAATGCTCCAAAATATTATTGCAGATAATACATAAGTTGCGGCCAGTGTAGTACTGAAGCAGAAAACAGTAAAAAATCTATCCAGGGAAGAAACAGTATCATCATCACGTGGTTGTACATAATTATTTACAGACTTGTTTGGAAATAAGAAGCTTTGTCTCCAACAAGAAGATCCCATTAAACTTGCTTAACGCTGCCACCGCTATTTATTAGTGGTTCCTTGTTCCTCGCCCTCTCTGAGAAACCCTGCAACCAATTAACAAGTGTTGATGGAAAGAAGGCAACATTTGGAAGACTTGGAAAGAAAAAGAACTGAACCGAATCACTTTGGATTGATAGTCATCTTACTTTTAGCATCTTACTTTTTAGATTGATAACAAAATAAAAGAAAATTAATAATAAAAGAGAATATTATAAGAATAATCATCTTACAAGAATTGAAGTACATTATATACAAAGAAGAAAGATAATTCTACAGAATCATCATCTTATAAGAAAAAGGAAATAACATCATCACAAAAAAGAATATTTTACAAGAATATTATGAAATACTATCTTCTCAAATGACCCAATATAATGTACTGAATTATCTTGATATGATTTTTATTTTCTTTCTTATTTGTAATTTTCTTTTCTTTATGTATTTATGACCTATATAAAGAGGCCAAGTATTATAATGGAATCATTAGTCTTGAAATAAATATTAGTTTTGTGTTTCCACTAATTGTATAGTGCAAGACCACAACTTCCTCAAGTCAAAAATTATCCCTTACATTCCTCTCCTCTTTTATCCTTAACAAAAACCCACAAACCAATCTCTCAACATCTGAAATCACCCAGAAGGGTGTCAAATCACTACTTGATAATCTTGGAATGTGATTGAATCTTCGATTTATTCTTTATTGCTTAAATCAATATTTTTCCAAATCGAGTTTCTCTCTCTCTCTCTCTCTCTCTCTCTCTCTCTCTCTCTCTCTCTCTCTATCTATCTATCTATCTATATTAGCCCCTTTTTTTTAATTTATTACTCACCCAAACCACCTCTCTCTTCATATTACGCATCATTTTAGGATTGTCCTACATCATATTTGGTATCAGAATAGGTTCCCAATCATGTCTACTAGAAGTGAACAACCTTATAATGGTCTTATGACTAATAGACAAAGAGACAAACTTTTATGTAGTCTCAAGAAAAGGTACTAGTCTTTTGCACATAAACTACTTAATATCAAAGTTTGCCTAGATACTTCATCTACTACCATAGTTTCATAGTATGTTGAGAAGGCTAAAACTACCATAGTTTCATAATATGTTGAGAAAGCTAAAACTTCAACGGTCCTAGATCCAACTCAAAATAATTATAACTCAAATCATACTTAGGCAGATCAAGAGTTGGACCAAGAGAAAAATCACATTCAAAAAATTAATAGTTCTAGAAATCACTCACTACATTTCGAGTACAAGCCCAAAAGAGTATATGAAAGGCCACATGCACCACCACTTGCACCATCATGACACATGTACACAATAACTATCAAAATGACCTAGGTCATAGTAGACACAATCTTAGGAAAGTTAATGATGGCATGTTGGAACCAAAGATTTTTTATTGAATGGTTGTCTAATATGGATGACTATTTCTGTTAAGGTGCCGTAGCCAAAGATGATTACCATTCGGACACTGTCGAATTAATGTTAGGATATGATACAGGAGGAAGCACCATAGATGCAGGCTGTGCGGTTCCCTTAATGGTAAGAGGATGACAACCATAAATTTGGGATTTGATTGACAAATGGCTTAACCAGTTCACCTGAAGTGTTGCTGGAAATGGGTTTAGGAGCAACATTATGAAAGGGTTCAGCATCTATTGTTCCAAGCCAACCTCGACTAGTGTTTTCAGGTGGCAAATTCAAATCAGGATTGAGACCTCCAGTAGCAGAGTTTGGTTGAGAGATATCCATCTGTATGACTGTATGAGTAATGAGGGGCAGTTATATAACAGAACACACAAGATAAAAGTACCACAATGAAAGAAATAGTTAGTATCAATAACAGACCTCAATATGAACCCAAACTCGTTGTCCAAGCATTTGACCAAAAGGTGACGCCAATCTCCAATATGAAAAATACCTACCAGGCAAGGCACTGCTGGTGAGGTGAGATCAACTGCAACATCAACTTCCTTGTTCACAGAAATTCCATCAACAGGAATCTGCATGGATTGAGATTCTAACTTCATGGCTCATCTAGTAAGTTGAAAATGGCAGTTCTTTGCAAGGACAGTAGTCCTTGTTAGCAAATTTATCACCACCAGCCCAAACAAGCTTTGTTCTGTAAGGCCATCGGGTAGTACCATTATTTTGCATCCGCCATATCTTAGTAAAACGAGTCGAAGGAGGCATCAAGGTTCCATCTAACACAGTTATATTCTGATAAAGCAACTTTCTAATTTTGGTCTTGATCGCCTCACACCAAAACCATGTAAATGAGGTGAGGAGATCCGATGTCTAGAATGCTGGAATTAAGAATGCAGAAGCAGTTAGCGCATCTTATATTATGAAATTAAATTAAGTAAATAGACGATTAGACTATGCTGTATTATGAGATAAATGAACCATGTCAATCCTGGTAAAGTCAGCTTCTTTACTCGTCTTAGAGAAACAAACGGTACATAAATCAGTCTTCCTTCCTGCAAAGCCAAAAACAATATTAAAATATAAGAAGATTCACAGTGAACAGCATTATCAAACAATTAAAGGTATGTATTGCATTACACATTAGAGATCTGAATCATGGACCAATGATTGGGTACATTCCACAGCCATCACATCTAATTCCCCCGTGAAAAGGATGGCCGTTATCATTATATACATCATCCCTCTGGTTAGAATGGTCAACGGAGTGCAAGCCATTTGGAGAAGGAAGATCAGCTGTAGCTGTAGTGCCATGCTGCTTGCCACCCTGGAAACTAAAGTCAGTTAGTGCTCTCGAAGGGGCTGCACTAGTTGGAGGTTGTTTACTGTTGTCACCAGCCACCATGCCAATAAATCCATGCACATTAGTCGGGGAAGGAGAAGGATTAAATGTTTCATTATTTTGTTCTGCAATCTGCTCACACGGCACAATGGAGTTAGCAGCCATAACAGATTTTCCATTACAAACAAAACTACCACTTTCCTTTTGATGATCAGAGAGGTGAGAACTCATTGGTGATCAAAATGATGTCAGGGTGCCCAGATGCTTGCTCAAATGTTGGAAAATGAGAACTATATTTGTTAAAATCATGAGAGGTACGAGTCTTAACTATACCAACCTGATTTCCATTACCACACTCATGCTCATGCAGGTTCTCTGAAACTGGATCAGAATTGTTGATACTGGAGCAGAGGTACTTGGAACTTATGGTTCCCTGCTGATGTTATGATTCTTTGGCTGACTTGTCAACTGACTAGGTGTTCCTGATGGTTCACCAGTTGAGCTGTTGACAGTCTGACTACAACTCGGTATTTCTAACTTGGAAAAGTGGTCTAGAACATCAGCTATTGCTGGTGCAGATGATGCAGCCTTTGAAAGGAAATCATGAGAGATGTTGGAAAGTGTGGTACAAAATTGTCCAGGGACAGATCTGAATGCTTCATTAATAACAGAACTAAATTCAAATGGCTGCTTATCTACTTGTGGTGGCACTGCAGTTGCAGAGCTCATGTTCTCATGTTTCAGGTCATGCCCATCACTAGCATTTGATCTCAACAAAACACTGATCCTAAGAGGATTCAAGGGTTGATTAATTGCAGTTTCATGCAACTCATCATCATCATCTAGTGCTACAATGTCACCATCTACATCAATATAGATACGAACAAAATCAGCTTCTGGACTGAGCTTGAAAAGGTTGATAATCTTCTTTCTCAGTCTAGTCATGTTGTGGTCTATCATGTCTCCATAGATGCAGGTACTAAACCATTTGAGTGTTTCACCACACTTTACCTGGAAATTACAAATGAATGAAATGAATACAAAGACAACTTGCAAAAGAAATCTGACAGACAGATGAAAACAAAAAGGTGCATAGTAAGAAACTAAAATAGAACAACAAGGGAAGAATGAAAAAAAGAAAGCAAATGTATCCTAATATGTTTTCTTTATGATATGATAAAAGAGCAGGAATTTTTTATGCCACGAAACAGGCTGATAGACCTCGGCTAAAAATGAGGTCATGCTAGTTCATGTCCATATTAATCTAATTACAAAATATTAGAAAGTGCAAAAGTTTTGCAAGCAGAAAGGGTGGAACTTGCTTCTTTCTCTGAAGAGGAATAATGAGTCAAACCACACACATCTAACTAGCAGTCTTGGTTAGAAAATTTGCTCTTCTAGAATAAGATTTTAGACCTATATCTGTCATCAGAGATATTTCTTCTGCACAGAAAAAGACATTTTAAAATAGCATATTTGCCATGAGTGAGGTTTCAAAATATTCTGGAAAAGAGTCTACTTGTGAAACATTTTTGAATAGGGGATTCTTTGAAGAAAAAGAAACTTATGAGCCGCATTTGACCATCAATACAAGATCACTCATATAACAAGAATAAGTAATCACGAGAAACAAATATCTGCACACAACTTCGACAGAAAATGAAAGTTTAAATCAGTGGGTAGTGCATCAATGCATTATTAGTTGAGCAAGGATTTTGTGAAGTACTCAAAACAATCAATGAATTTTTTCCTCTGTTGAAATGGACAACAAAAAGTAACACTTCCTGAAACAGCCAATATGAAATCATTTAGTACATTGCAAGTCAACTATAGAAGTCACTTTCACCAGAAGTAATCAAATAAACTTTTATAACTAATTTTCACTTCAACAACATCAGACCATGGATAGCTGAGGTCATCATAAGGAGACTATGTTATTTCAGGACTCGCAACTGACCGGCCACAGCCAATGAGCGATGGTTGGTAACTGACTGGACCAGCACAGGACCAACAATTGCTGATAGTTGGCTGATTGACAGATCAATAACCAGCCACCTAAAACCATCTGATCGGTTGCCCAATGGTTTGCAATCAATTGGTTGTCCGCACAACTTCAAGGAAACAAATAAATGGAGTAATAAAATTCAATATATTTAAGTAATAAGATACAAATATTAAAAATGTGACTTCTTTTTTCATTTCCAGTTATAGGATCAAAAATGCCCTTGATCAAAAGGATTGGGAAAGTAACACGTTTATGAAAATTTCATGTCTGCACAACATAATATGAGGACAATATCACCAGTATGGACTGGTGAGCGACAATCTTAATTAGTAATGTACCCCATCCATGATAATATAACAATTTCATGACTACTGAATATTAAACTATCAGCAAAAAATACTGACAAAACAGATATAATCTAACTTCAAGTATCCTACCATCATGCAGGATAGGTAATCATGACAATGGCAGTTGCATGAACTTATGGCAACTTATCAGAAAGGCCTTGGTTTCTGCAGAGGGCTCAAAGACCTTTTTCCTCAAGAAATTAGCATGTATGTGGTTGCAAAGTCAAACATTTAAGCTACAGAGCAAATAATGCTCATAAACAATCAAATGATTGCTGTAAATTAAAAAGGAATTACATCAATTGAATATTTAAAAATTTCTTGATAACTAACGATTAAAAAGATTAGAAACCATAAAGATGCCTGAGAAATGAGAGAAGTACAGAGCACTAGCATTCTACAGGAAAAGGTAAAAAACAAGGATGTACTGCTAGTAGGAATTACCTAACATGTTTAACTCCTCTCCAAAAAATAAGACGTGAAAGAGAGGGAACATAGATATAAATACGCACGATCATCACTTAATCTCACCCATGAGACGCTCTTGACAGAAATTTAAACGGCACAGTAACACAAATTTAAACAGACCAAAAGGAAGATATTAAGATCACCTATAACCCACATCCACAGACAAAGGGAATTAGCAGGAAAAGATATATAAGCGGGAGGACGGAACTAAGAAATCGGACCTTGATCACGAAATCCCGCTCGTTGGCGCGGGGCCCCATCCGCGGGGAATCGATCAGCAAGAAGTGTGTCAGCGTCTCGGGTGAGCCGCAGCTGCGGGCGAAGCGGGATCGAGGAGGAGCCTTAACCCTAAAATCTCCACAGGAACGACGCGACAGAGAGATAAAGGGGAACGGAGAGGTCGAGGGGGGAAAGGCGGGCAGTAGTGGGAGCTCGTCGCGGAGAGCGGAGCCCGAGCCGCTCGAGAGACGGCACGGACTGTTCGCACCGCATTTCTTCCCTTTTACTCGTTCACCTCCGTTGGCGTTACAGAATAAACGGCCGGTCACATTTTAACGTGACAGCTACTATAGTTAATTAAAAATGTTAAATCAATAGATAAAAAGTATTGAGGTTTGTTAAGATTCTACGATCGCAAGAATGAAAACTAACTGGTAAAATTACATATATCGTTTATCTCTTGAAATTTAAATATGCAAAACTCAAAAGTATATAAACAAGTCATTGTTGTAAATCTTTTTCAATTAGCCGTCAGTCAACATTTATTACATACATACCCTCTAAATTAGAATTTTCTATACTGAAATCAGATAATCCAGGAAGTAATCAAATTATTTTTTATATTTCAATTTTTTAATTCTAGACAGATATATATATATATATATATATATATATATATTAAAATTAGAGGGACAAGCATTGCAGATGAGATATGACAAGCATTTCGTTCGCATTGGATCTATTTTTTTTGCGACTATGTCGTTAATTGCAAGCCATTAATACCTCTTCTAGAAGAAATGCAACTGATGTTTTCCCGGTCAAACAAAGATAAACTCTTTCGGTGACTTGCGTTGCGAAGCAATGTAAAAAAAGTCAAGGAGGCCAATCTGGAGAGTTCCAATCCTACATGTCTTCCCTCCTCTGTTCCTTTCTTGCACGAGCGATGATGTAATCTATTCCTTTCTCACAAGGTGACCTCGCCATTTGCCGCCTTGCCTCTCTATATAACCACACCTTCCTTTCCCCAACTTTTACTCCATCGAGCGAGGCAAACGTCTTCGGTCTTCATCTTCCATGGAGAGAAGCAGCTCCTTCGGGACGTCATGGGCGGACCAGTGGGACTACAGCGATCACGGCCGGCAGCTTGGGGAGAAAAAGAAGAAGAAGAAGAGCAGCAGCGGCGGCGGCGTGTGGAAGAGCGGCGTGGAGAAGACAAAGGCGGCGGCTTCCGCAGGGCTCAAGAAGGTCAAGGAAGGATCAAGCACCGGGTTCCGATGGATCAAAGACAAGTACCATGAAAGGACCCGAAGGCACTGACTGAAGCAGATGGCTGCGTTAGCCACCCATCGTTTGTGGGTTCAGGAAGGGCTTTGTTGTACATTACTCATCATGCTACGACTTTGTTGTGTAGGTTTGGTCCATTATGACATGTACGCATGCATATCAACACGTGAATTCATACAACTTTGTCGTGTAGGTTTGAACCATTGTGCCATCTACGGACGCATATAAACAACACGACACTTTTGACATGCCATTTGACACTTTTGATAAGCAGGGGATCGAACGCCTTGGTGACAACCCTTGGCGTTCGCAAAGCATATGAAGCAGCAGAAACCAAAATTAAAAGAGAGATTAACAAACAAAAGAATCCTTGATTACTAACAATCATTTGACGATTTTGATAAAAATGCGAGATTTTATTTAGACATATATTGACCTTCATTGCCACAAATTAATATTTTCCGACAAAAAAAATAACAGGTTCAATAAATGAAAAAAGAAAAGACAAAGCAAAGCATTCATCAGCAACAGCTTGTAGGCTACAATAGTTATAGGCCAAGCATACCTCTATGGCACATCAAGTTATTTAACAGAAAAATGCTCCTGAAATGTTTTATCATGCAACTACAAGAATGTGATAATAATGAACTAGAATTGTCGGACACGAACTATAAAAATGGCATGATCAGTCACAAGTGTCATATGATCAACAAAAAGGGATACAAGTTATGAGTGTATGCATAAAATATATTTAATTTGCAACAACTACAGATCAATAGAAAATTAGGTATGGCAGACAAATCCTTGGATAAGAACAAAAATGACATACATTTAAGGAACCAGTGCTCAAGATATTGTAACAAGAACAATTGAAAATCATTGGCACTGGCATTTAATGAGAACTCAAAGAATTAAAAAAAAACATTTTACCTCATAATTTACGTTATTTATGAAGAACTATAAATTTATCAGTGCCGCTCTACTATGATGCTGGATAGATTTTTATACAACTTCATCAGAGACATTCTAATTCTGTCACGACATGCTGCTTTAGGATAGATTTTTATACAACTTCATCAGAGACATTCTAATTCTGTCACCACATGTTGCTTTACTATGATGCTGGATAGATTTTTATACAACTTCATCAGAGACATTCTAATTCTGTCACAACAATTACAAAATTTCTGATTTTTAGACTTCCCCTACCACACCAAAAATTCTGGAAGAATACCTGTTCTGCATTCAAAAAGCCAACCTTCATCTGATAAAACATAATGATAAACGTCAATTAGAGGTTGGCATTCATGTAAGCTGTTCCTCTGTCTCTCATTCATTATATGCAATTTAGAACAGTAGTCATGAATTCATAGCAACTCAAAACTAAAGTCTTCACAGTGGCCCTCCGAAGAACAGAAATTTGTTATTCCATCTAGAAACGGTCTAGCCAACTCATTATGCTTTCCTGTGAACCAAACTGCAAGTCCTGCATTACAAGAAAGATATAAGAATACCTATTTTTAAGATCATAAAAGCTATAACTTTGAATCTTACAGAAAGCTGAAAGTCTGGTGGCGTGTCAATCAATATGTTATCAAGATCTGAGAACCCACTAGCTGTGCTGCTGACGGCAGCTACTGTCTGATTCCTGCTGCAGTCAAGGTTTGTGCAGTTCAAATGTATAGACGACTCCTCATAGTGAGGAAATGAATCAAGGACCTCATGGCACAGCAAAGACTCGTGAAAATTGCTTGGAAGCATCTCATCAACAGCTTGCGATTCACCTGCCCACCATATAGGGGTTTCATCTTCACCCTTGGGCTGACTGACAGGTAATGGTGAAAGAGGAACCTCAGAGACAGGATGTTGCTCCTAAGAAACAAGAATGGATTATTAAAATTACTGAGAACTTTTGTAGTGCTTACATGAACATGCCAATAATCAACTAAGGAAATCATCAAAAGTACAAGATGAAAAGGAAAGTCAAGCCTTGCAATGCCATTATGATACATATAATAGCTTATTCTAACTTTATTGATATAGAAAAAGATAAACCTATTTTGAGTAAACAACAATATCAATACCTGGCCCTGCAAGATTGTCATGCTATCTCCATTAACCTCATGTAGAGAGTCGTTTTTCAGTCGGGGTGGTTGTGGCGTATTTGTCTTTGGGGTTCTTGGACCAACTCTAACATTTAAGATGTCATTGTCCTCTTTGACAGGATCTATCGCATATGTACCAAGTTGATTCGTTGGTTGTTGGCAGAAAATTTTTGAAACCACTATTTGACCTTCCATTTCATCTTCTTCAGGGCCAAGATGGTACTGATGCATCACCCAATTAGCTCTGTCTGGTTTAGAGCCTCTTTTTGCGCTTTTATAAAGAACCATTATTTTCTTCCAACCTTTTTGAACACCATTCTCTAAGACACATTTAGTTTTACCTGTTTTATGCCACCTTATACGTTCCTCAGACAAAGCACAATGGTTTATCTTTCGACGTTTGCGCCGGCCTGTACCATACGCATTTGATATCCTGTGAAAGAAATGAATACTGCTTCCATCTTTCTTAACACCTAATGCATAAATCAAATTAGTTGCTAAAACTTCAAAATCATACAGTTGAAATAAAATGGCCGGAGCCTTCTTTACCAGGAAGGTTTTCAGGATGAGTATAGCAAATTCCTTCATCCTCTTCCAGCATTGGTATGAACTCATCGATAAGTATGTGCAGCTTTGAATTTTCTAGGCCAATTTTTCCTGCTAGATGTTCCAATAACTCAGCATCAGATGGATCAAACTTAACACCAGCAGGGAGTCCAGGCCAATCCAATGTTACCTGCAATGCAAAAAGTGAGGATATTATGAAATCAAATGTTTAGCAACGTCTACAGCAGGAAAAAATTCTAAAAACCATTAACAAAAGAAGGACAATATCTTTGCTCTCTCTCAAACTTCCTTTATCTTCCTCTTTGTTGACTCACAGCACCATTTGGCTGGTCCTAACGCAAACTCACAAACAGCACTTGAGCACTGCAGACTCTCACCAACCACTCTGATCTCACATGCCACAAGGCAATACTATGATCTTACACACTCATGCTCTAGTCATATTTTAGTGCTCCACCTGTAATTCTCTTTTCATGTTGATCCACACACTTTATGTAAGCACCTTGCTGAACTCGACTTTCTCACAGCCGCAGCAACACACAGCACCTCACATACATATAAAATTATATCTACCCTGCTCCAATTCAATGAAGTAGAACTACTTATTGTTAATGACTTACAACTTTCAAATCCTAATCAAAGAAAGAAAAGAGACTGCTACTCTTTCCTAACAGAAGATCAAAATGTAGCAAAGGAATATTCACTACGAACCAGTTACCTACGAAGTTTCCCTACAATTTGAAGAATAAAACTTAAAGAAAAGGAATTAAACTCATAGGCATAGATGATAAATCCTTACATGCCAAGTATTAGAAGGGAAGAAATAATTTGTTAAAGAACAATAAATAAAAAAGGTCATGCCTCTTTTGGGAAAAAAATATATCTTGGCATCATTAATATACACTTATAAACTACCATCAACTAGAAAAAAAGGAAACCAACAGATTAAAAAAGGTCCAAATACCATAATGCATTATACAAATAGGTGTGTACTGCAACAATTGGAATGGCTTTAACTTTCACAAGCACAATATTGGATGCCACTTGCATTGAAGTCAAATTCACAGGCAGATAGGTATCTCTTTCCAGAAGAGACAAATATGATCAAAGATCCAAAATCTTAGATGAACATAAAACCTCATGAATCTGCATCACAAGAAATATAACTGTACCAGAAAGAGCAGAAATGATAACCATTGCAGATGAAAAGCTCACATCACTGTTGTCAATAAGGTGCTTGCAATTAGGGCACTCCCGATTTGCTTCTACCCCTATATCTTTGATTTGATTGTCAGAAAAGGTGGCATTCTTTACTTTCCTTGCAATCCCTCTACCAGTGATAAGCCATGTCCTACAAGGATATAATGAAAGATAAAAAAGGCTAGTTATGGTAAATAGATGAAGTTATAAACATGTCTAACATTCAAGGTAAATGTTCAAAAGCTTTCTATTGGTAAAAGCAACCACTCGGCTAAGTTTGCATCTGGTTTAAAATTAAATATGCTCCATAGAGCACCTAAAACATCTCAATACAACAATTACCTGAAAACAACGTTGTTAAGCAGACTTGATAATAAATTAGTGAATGAAAGAGAACCAAAACAGCTGAAGGATTCGATGTTCCAAATTACTAAAACATTTTAATTAACAAGAATCACAGCAATTCAAGCATCGATAGAATTTGATGTTCCAGATTACTAAAACATTTTAATTAACAAGAATCATAGCACTTTAAGCATCAAAAAGAAGTTATTTCATAGAAAAGTTTCCAGCTTGGAAGATGTTGGTAGAGAAGACATACTACTCATGCTGGTTCTTATCAATTAACATTTATTAGCATCCTCAGAATACCTCTTACACCATCTTACTGTTTAAACCATTGTATTCAACTGAATACCTGATTTCTGTAACTGGCACAGTTAAAAGTTTACTAGTTATGCAGATAGGACAAAACAAATGGTATTGGTCAAGAGAGAAAAATCCATGCAACCTGCCCCAAGTAGCTGGAATCTTCTGTTTTTTTGTCATTACTGTAGGTGTAATGAAACAAAGATGATACTTGAAATTGATTTCCGCAGCTGGATAATCAAATATATAATCTCAAGTCACAACATCCAACACTCTCACAGGATTAGAAATTCTTTCATTATGAACCTTTAAATCTGATCTCTAGTTACTCACTAGTAACTCTCTAGGGATCAGACTACCAATAGTAATAAGAATAAGTATAGCAAAACTTGACAAACAATTTCTTTAGAAAGAGTTCTATTTCACAGGTCTAAGAAAAAGAAGAGAAACTACATTTACATGCCACAACACGTACAAACTCCTGTAATTGAAATATGGTTTATTTTTAATCATATTTTACAAACTTCCTTTGTAGGAAATCATGTGATTCAGGACAAGTTTGCTTTTGGACTAGTTTAGTTTATCGTAGTCCAATCCGAGCTCGTCATTATTTTACATCTTTCAAGTACTCCCAATGATAAAATTTACAGTTGTCTTGTGGCGATTGGTCATCTCTTAGATATAGATTGACATTGAAAATTTATTAAGCATTTAGGAATAGATTTTGGGATGTTCAAGAGGGCCATTTACAGATGATTTAGATGGATTCCAAATTTGTTTAAGGAGAGAGACTTGTCTCAAGGTTGATTCAGTTGAGATTTGGGTCCAAAGTCACACAAAACTAAAGCCACACAACTTGCTGTAATTGGTTTTCATTTGATGAATCAAATCAAACTTTAGTTTACCTATTGTCTTGATATGTCTTGCTACAATTAAGTGATTTCACATTCTAAACCAATTTTCGAGATACCATTGCTGCCAGCCATCTCCAACTCAGTTTGTTTTTTTTTTTTTTTAAGATATTTATTTCTTCAGGTTTCTATAACAACCAATCCCCTGCTTATCAAAAAGCAGAAGGGGAATACAGTCTCCAACTCTTTGTTCAACTCTTTTCTTTCAAAGGTTTAATTTTTCTTCTTTTCAAACCCCATATTTTGTGCTAGTAGATAGATTCAGTGCCAGATCTTAAGCATTCTCATGACTCATCTATCCACGAATCCCACCTATCATCATCCCATATTAATTTATGTATGTGAACAAGATTATAATCTGCCTAATGTGAAAATGCCACATTCTCCACAACACAGAGCTCAATTTGGAAATCATTGTAATCAATTACTATCGGCTGTCCCAGATCCCAAATTCGGGTCCTAATCTCAAAAAAGGGAAACTAAAGCAAACCCACAACACGCTTAAGTGCTATTTCAATAATGATTTCAGTTCCATTAATTACTAAAGAAAGAAAAAAAAAAAAAAAGGACCAAGAACATGAAACAGGTGCGATCAAAGAGCCACTCCTTCGAAGAATCGATCAGAAATCCAATGAAAGCCCCTGTCTCCTCAACAGAAAATCGACGCCCAATAGGACAAAACGCACAAAATCAAGGACAACAGGTTCTCTTTTCCCTCTCGACCCTTTCGAAATCAAGATTGATGAGGTTTGAAAAGCCTATCATCAATGCGGTCTAGTGACCCGCAAATTATTATCGAAAAACAAGAATCAAGCCAAATGATTGATTCTCTTTCAATCGAACGCAAAAACAATCTTATGCTGAAAGATAATGAGTGTGCCTACCACCAGCATCAAACGTACCTCGCCATACGCTCCTCCCAACTGGGTAGCGTAGCTCTCAGGAGTCAGCACCGAGGCCAGCCGCAGCTGAGCCAGACACTACACTGGCTATAAATAGAGAGGGGGGGGGGGGGGGGGAAGAGGAAGTGAGGAGGAGCTGGTCTCCACAACACCAGGCAGCGTTGGGCGGGAAAAGAACCCCCAACATGCTGGTTCGGACACCGCGGCAGAGTGCTTCGGGTGTCAACAGGACGGCAGTTCATTTAACTGTTTCCTTTTACCCACGAATGTAGACTCACTGGGACCCATGAGTCATGTCGTGGGCTACGCAAACAAGGCAGGTAGGGTGAGTCTGCTGCGTGCGTAAGCAGACTAGGTGCTGGTGGTGCCGAAGCACTTGGCTTTGTTTGTCTCGATATATGGGGAGCGTCTAGCCAAAGCCCGGTCGCTTGTTTTCTTGCTTCCCAAGCTAAGTCGGGATATACTTATCATTAATATATTTTTTATTTTTTTAAAACATTTCTTTTTTGTTTGCTAATACTAAGAATTAAATGGGCCATGAAGTGGGCTGAGTCCGAGGACGTTGGTTGTCAGGTTCGACATGGCCAGAGATGATCGTGTTGCATTGGCATTCGTAAAGAGAGTTGATGGAAACCATAAATGTGCTATTAAATGGAACAGATTTGTGGTGAGAAATCCAATTGGTGCAGGACGCAGTCCGTAATCGCTTCTAACAAGCTTTGCAATTGAACAGTCGTTGCAGGGAAGCTCTTGTGCACAACTTTCATGTGTCATTTGAGCCCCTTGTAACTCCTGAGCATGTAATATGATACCTTCTTCGTGCAGAACTATTCACCTACGCCGATGTCTAAGTATTCCCTCATAAGCCATGCAAGGAAGCAGGGTAAGCCTTGGGATTAATGCTGGGTTGGTGACCACCTCTTCTCGAATCCTTGATTACTATACTAACTTACCTATCGAATAAGATGCATGCTCTAATTTTACAGGAGACTACCGAATAACTTCACTTTCAGCTTGCGATAGAGATTTGAATTGGCTTCAAATTTGTTTACGTGTGAGATAATCATAATTGTTATAATACTTTTAGTAGAATAGTGACGGAAATTTGAATCCTGTGTGGATTGAAATCGGTTGGAGTTCACGTACAAATAATAGGCAACCTTGAGAATATCTGACTCCTTTTCCTGGCGGGTTACCGTTTCATCATGTAACGTGGTCACCATTTTCCACAAAGCAACAGTGGCTGTATCCCGTCGGACGAGGGCAATAATTGAGCTTTATCAAATGGTGAGGGCAGGTGGTCGGGATGAGTTTGATCAACGAAATCCTTGCTGTCAGAGCCGTGCATCGACACGTGCGATCTCTTGTGCCCTTCCCCCATTAAAACGTCTCCTCCCCTCCCCCCCACCGCTTGTCACCGCTCGATCATGGTGCAGCTCCTGCTCGTAGCATCTCTAACGCTGCTAATCTTCCTCTTGCTTATAGCTCGGTTGCCAAGGAAGAGGGGGAGAAGCCCCAGGCTTCCGCCTGGCCCTCCTCCGCTCCCGCTCATCGGCAACCTTCACCAGCTCGGCCGCCTGCCTCACCTCTCCCTCCACCGCCTGGCGCTCAGGTACGGCCCCATTTTCTACCTCACTCTCGGCGAGATCCCCACCGTGATCGTCTCCTCCGCCCGCGTCGCCAAGGAGGCCCTGCGCACCCACGACCTCGCCCTCGCCAGCCGCCCCCCTCTGTACGCCGCCAAGAAGCTCTTCTACGGCTGCACCGACGTCGCCTTCGCCCCCTACGGCGCGTACTGGCGGCACGTCCGCAAAATATGCATCGTGGAGCTTCTCAGCGCCCGGCGGGTCGAGTCATACGCCCCCGCCAGGGCCGCGGAAGTCGCCTGCATGCTCGGCAGGATCGCCGCCGGCGGCGGAGTGGTGAATCTGAGTAAGTTGTTGGGCATGTACGCCAACGGGGTTCTCTGCCGCGCGGCGTTCGGGAGGGAGTTCGTGGAGGGCGGAGAGTACGAGAAGCGCGGGTTTCAGAGCATGCTGCACGAGTACCAGGTGTTGCTTGGGGGTTTCAGTGTCGGGGACTTCATGCCCTCTCTAGACTGGCTGAATGCGGTGACAGGGTTGAAGAAGAGATTAGAGGGGACGTTTCGCCGTTTCGATGAATTCTTTGATCAGATAATAGAAGATCATATCACGGAGAGGAGGAGGAGGAGGAAGAAGAAGAAGGGAGGCGAGGAGGAGGAGGAGGAGGAGGTGATGGATCTGGTGGACGTGTTGCTTGATGTGCAGGAGAATGAGTCCTCGGAAATGCCTCTCACAATGGATAACGTGAAGGCTGTCATCTTGGTAAGCTCTTCAGTCTCATGCACCATATATATCTATGTCACCAAATGTTAATTAATTGGTCGTATAATGATGCTTTGCAAATTGTGCTTTCTTGATCGTTGACAAATCTTCAATCCTGTGCAGGACATGTTTGCAGCTGGCACTGATACCACCTTCATCACACTGGACTGGGCAATGACGGAGCTTCTTATGAATCCCACAGCGATGAAGAGGGCACAAGACGAGGTCCGAAGCATCGTCGGCGATCGCGAAACGGTGTCGGAGAGCGATCTCCCTCACATGCACTACCTGAAAGCCGTGATCAAAGAGACTTTCAGGTTGCACCCTCCTGCTCCGGTGCTGGTCCCAAGAGAGTCCATGAACTCGGTGACGATCGACGGCTACGACATCCCAGCGAGAACGAGGATCTTCGTCAACGCATGGGCAATCGGAAGAGACCCGGAGTCGTGGCGGAACCCTAACGCGTTCATGCCCGAAAGATTCCTCAACAGCTCCATCGACTTCAAAGGGCAGGATTTCGAGCTGATACCCTTCGGCGCCGGGCGACGAGGTTGTCCGGCCATCACGTTCGGCACCGCCAGTGTGGAGATCGCACTGGCTCAACTCCTCCATAGCTTCGATTGGGAGCTCCCCACTGGAGTTACGACGGAAGACATGGACATGACTGAAGTCTTCGGGATAACGATGCATCGTATCGAAGAACTGGTGGCTGTTGCAAAACCTCGTCTACTCTGAGTGATGTATGTTAGATAGTGATGGACATTGAGATATTTATGTTCGGGCGAGTTGGGGGTTGGAGGTGCGGGACGGGTATGTCGGTTGTGATATTAAAACCGTCGAAAAATATATGTAGGTAAAGGTTTAGAAAAGAAAACTAAACCAGATAAAAATTATCATAGCTTTTAAATCCTGCATAACAAATGATGATTAGCAGTTTATTATGACATAAGTATTTTTTTTTCATTATAGATATGATTGTATATATATAGATATCTACTGTATTACTAAGTAAAATTATTCTCTTCTCTAAATTCTAAAAATGTCCTTTTAAATTCTTAGAATAAAACAAACTAAGCAAAGTTACATTGGCATGTAGCAATTTGTTTTTGGTGGGGATATTTTGGTGATCTAATAAAAATATGATTGAAAAATACTATATATGTAGTTTACATACTTTCTGTAATATGGTTTTGTGAAATATGAATTCTTTCTAATATACATCTCTCTCTTACTCTGTAATATACTATTTCAATTAATTTTTAAAAATATCTTTCATTTGTGTAAATTCAATTTTTTTTCCCCTAAAAGTTCAAATCAGAATAAATTAAAAGCAATTGAATTTCTTGATATCTCGGTAAATCGGAATTGAATGTATATCAACCCCTCAATCTCAGGCAATCATACAAAAGAACTAAGGTCCCTTGATTCGAGTGATTTCAAATATATTGCGAACCAACAAACTATAATTAATTCAGGACTTGCAAAATTACTATAGTTGCTTGTATGTATATGCAGAGATGTAAATCATTTTGGGACATATAATTCATTCTATCTCATTTACTCACCCATATCAACTCCCAAAAGAAGGTCAAGGACTTGCAGTCCAATTTAGACAATCTCTCTTAGGATGTGATTGATGGTTACTTGAGATATTTCATTCGATGTGTTGTGTTCTCCCAAGGACGTTTAGGAGTGAGTGATGGGAATTTTCAGTTGATTTTGGACTCTCTCCCTTGAGAAAAAATGGTTGATGTCGACTAAGGATTCTTCATTCTATGTCTTCTTCTGGTTTGTCAGGATGAACGGGAATGGTTGATGAGACTCTAACTCCTTTGAGAAGAAACTATTGATGGCTACTATGGATTTATCATCTAATTTCTTGTGAGTGCATTTTAGACTTACTCCCATAGGAAGTGATGGTTGATGGCCACTAAAGATTTTTTTTTGTTGATCCAATGTCTTGGCATGGTGACATTTCATTCCCAGCATAAAAACACAAGATGTTAGCTTAATACGATAAGAAGTCATTGTACTTCTTCTATCTGCTTCTTAGTTTCTCATCACCAAAATCTTTATATTTTATTTGCTTACATCATGAATGTTAGAATAGTTAAAATCTTTTTTTACTTTGCTTTCAGGTAAATATGAAAAATAATAATAATAATAATTTTTTTAATTTTTTTATGATGCTTTAATGCTTGCTAGTATATGTAATGTTTGTCATAATGCATAATTAGCTCATCAACTTGATAGGCTTAAATCACTTATCAAAATATTTTAATTTAATATAATATAATATATCTATTTTAGTCTAATAAATTAAGTCAATTTCTGTCACATCTGATGTAAAATTAAACTGGGTTTTAAATTTTAATTGACTTCCTCGATTGTTCTCTTGATTCTTGACATGGCATTTTTAGTCTCTTCCCTTGCAACTTTGCAATTTTTAGTCTCTTGACACTTGGGTTTCTGGTGTTTTACTGGGCTTTGGATCTCCATATTGCGCTCATGATTGCATTCTTGTCTTCAACATAATTGGCTGGGCTGCTAACAAATGGTTCTTCTGTTTGTTTTCATTCGGCAATCATGACAGCTAAATTGGAGACCCTTGAGAACTTTTAACTCAGAATTGAAGGCCTATCTCAATCTCATAATTCTAAGCTTCACACCAGATTGCAATGAGAGGATTAAAAGCAGAAAAAGCAGCAGCAGAAGAAGAAGATGATGAAACCACAACTCCATGTTTCTGGTAAAGGCAAAGAAAGAAGAATGGAAGGGATAAGTAAGCCAATTACTCCACGGAAGGTGCATTAATTACAGAGTTGGTGTTTGCTTACAGAGTTGCAATGCCTTCCGATGTTGACTTCAGATACCAACTTCTTGTGGCATTTCTTTCATTTAGGGTTGCTCCTACTGTTAACCTTTCAATATTCCAACCGATCACTTCACTTCCACGCAACACACTGCTCGCATCATATATAAAATTGTGAAGGTAGACCGACATGGTTTTGTAGTTGAATCCCACGGCTTCAATCTTTAAACAGATCAGTGACATTATGCCTAAACTTGCTCTACGTACGATGACATGCACAGTGCATACATAAATCCGTGTCAAGTGTTGACTCTAAGGATGAGTTTATGACGAAGATGTTTATCTTGGTTGACATCATTTGGAGGGACTCCTTGTTAATTTTTGAGATCATTATAATCTTTTTTGTGTTGCAAATGGGTAATTAGAGGGAGAGAAGACCACGTTGAACTGGAATACTATAGGCTGTTCTCCTAATGAGATCACATGAGCAGATATTATACCAAAGAACAGTCACATCAATATGTTACAAGGCTGATGCACATACAAGATGGACTTATCTCCATTTCCCTGAAGGGAAAGTGTTGGATTGGCGGCAAGGCAAGAAAAAATCCAATGCTTGAAGTGCAGTTCAACACTTCCAAATCTTACAACTGCAGGGAAGGAATAGTTCACCAAGATGATGAGCATGACATGAAGCTACGATCCCATACGCATCTTCCACAAGTGGACAGCTTAAATGACTTGGAAGCCTCAAGTTTCTCGACCTCCGCACTTGTTTTACTTGTTTAAAGCAGCTGCAGCAGTCCACACGCTATATAATCTCACCACCACAGCAACAAGCTCGAACAGCAAACCGCAAGCATGAGGCTCGGCTTCCTCCTTCCTTGCATCACCGTGCTGCTTGTTACTGGTAGCGTGTGCAAGCTGGCACATAATTCATCAGCGTTGCCCCTCTCGTCGAGCTCCCGGTGGATCGTCGATGAGTCCGGCCTGCGAGTTAAGCTAGCTTGCGTCAACTGGGTGTCCCACCTGGAGCCCGTGGTGGTGGAGGGCATGGGGAAGCAGCCACTGGACACCATATCCAAGAAGATCGCCGCCATGGGCTTCAACTGCGTTAGGCTCACTTGGCCTCTCTTCTTGGTCACCAACGACTCCCTGGCCGGCCTCACCGTCCGGCAGTCTTTCCAGGCTCTCGGCCTAATGGAGTCCATCGCTGCCATCCAAGTCAACAACCCAGATCTTCTCAACCTCACGCTCATCCAGGCATTCAAGGTTAGGCCATCCAATCACAAAAAACGTATCTGCTGTCGACTTTTTCGTCTCTAAGCGATCCAAGTCGACTTCATATTCATTAATTTACGAGAGCAGTGATCTTATCCAGTCACGACGATGACAATAATGGATAAGCTCCAGGGAGAGGTTCACGACAAGTTGAAGCCACGTGCAGTACATCGATTATTGCATCTGCCCTTATCATAAACCCATTAATTAGTGCCAATCTGACTTGGAATCCTGACGAGCAGGCCGTGGTGTCCAATCTTGCTGATAACAACGTCATGGTGATCTTAGATAACCACATCAGCAAACCCGGATGGTGCTGCAGTAACTTCGACGGCAATGGCTTCTTCGGCGACAAGTACTTCGACGCCGAAGAGTGGATCAAGGGGCTCACAAAGATGGCCACAATGTTCAACGGCTCGCCCAACGTAGTCGGCATGAGCCTGAGGAACGAGCTCAGAGGTCCGAAGCAAGGCGTTACTGAATGGTACAGGTATACAAATGTACCGAAAGGTCATAATGTATCGAGATGTACTACGACGGCTACAATGCTACATGTTCCCCGTTGTGCTGTGCTTTTAGGTACATGCAAAGGGGTGCGGAAGCAGTGCACTCGGCGAACCCCAACGTTCTTGTCATACTGTCGGGCCTCAGCTTCGACAACGACCTGGGCTACCTCTCCAAGAAGCCCGTCGAGCTAACGTTCCAAGGGAAGCTCGTCTTCGAGCTGCACTGGTACGCCTTCTCCGACGGCCAGGCTTGGGCGAATGGAAACCCTAACCAAGTGTGTGGGCGAGTAGCGGGGAACGTGATGAGGAGGGCAGGGTTCTTGCTGGACCAGGGGTGGCCACTGTTCTTGAGCGAGTTTGGACTGGACCAGAGAGGCACAAATGTCAACGACAACAGGTACCTGGGATGCATGATGGGGGTTGCAGCTGAACTGGATTTGGACTGGGCATTGTGGACCTTGCAGGGGAGCTACTACATCAGGCAGGGTGTTCTTGCCATGGATGAGACCTATGGGTTGCTGACCTGGGACTGGTCCAAGCCCAGGAACTCCGGCTTGTTGCAGAGGATTCAAGCCATCAAATCTCCCTTTCAAGGTATGAGTAACTTCCTTGCTTTATGATACATTCATGTAAGACTTGCTTTAAGAGTTGTAAGATTCCTCGATGCAGGTCCAGGTCTTTCTGATCTTTCACCGTACAGCATAATCTTCCATCCATCAACTGGGCTGTGTGTTCTAAGGACATCTTTGCTTGGACCAATTGAGTTAGGCCCCTGTGATGAATCAGATGTTTGGAGCTACACAGAGCAGCAGACTCTGACATTAAAGGATAAGCTCCTTTGTCTGAAAGCTGATGGCACAGGGAAGCCAGCCAGGCTTGGAATCATCTGCAGCGACACCCAGTCAAAATGGGAGTTCATATCAGACTCCAAGATGCATCTGTCAACCAAGATGTCCAGTGATGGCTGCAGCCTATGCTTGGATGTTGACCCCGATGGCATCAGCATCATCACGAATCCATGCAGGTGCTTGACGAATGATCAAACATGCAATCCAGAGAGCCAGTGGTTCAAGATGATAAGCAGCACGAGGAAGACTGCGAGCAAGAACTCCATTCTGCGGTTGCCTTCGCGACCTGAAATTTGGAGGTTCGTGAGGAATCGAGCCCTTGAATCCTCCGTGTGATGATTCCTTTGACTTGTGGCTGCAAGTTTCTCATGTACGGGAGCTCTGTTCCGACCAAATGTCCAAAAATAATCTGAAATAAGATTTTTTTTGTGCTTCTCTATATGCTATCCAGAATGAACACCTACCATCCCGACATCAACCTCGACAATGATGATATCAAACATCGAGTCGCTTTTGTCTGTCTCTGCGTTTGTTTATGCGTTCCTTCTCATGAATCTGTCGGTCGACGTTGAGGCAGAGTCCTCCCAAGTTTGAAAGAACTGAATGATTCTTTTAGCAACATTGTTTTAAGAAACACTTTATATTTTTAGTTGGAAAGAAAACTACCATTGTTTGTCTTATCATGATGAGGGCCTAATCTGATTAAGAAACCAAAAACATGTTTTTATAAACATCGACCCGCACTGGATTCCCGTCAAAAGAATCAGCGAGTTTCCTTTTAACAGCCTCTTTTTTAATATTTCCAACAAAATGGAAGTTATTTCCACCGAAAGGGTTTAGCAGCTTTTTTTTGTTATTTCCAACAAAATGGACGATGACTTAATTTGATGGGAGTTTGACTTGTTGATTTTTTTGTTATTTCAATATGCCACTTTAGGAAAGTGGAACATTACTTACCAACTTTCAGGTCTCAAAAGGATTTGACACGATTGATGATTTTATTTAATTTATTTTTTTAAATGATAAATTTTTCTCTCAACTTTCTATAAAGAAACTCTCCTAGAATTTACTAAAATCTTATCGATGTATATGTCGATAAATTTTAGTTGCATATTCAATAGACTAGTTACTAATATAACTATTGAAATTGTATTAACTAAATAAATAATTAAGTTGTTCATCAGACAAAATTAAAAGATTAATCCAAATAATATAATTATCAAATAGTAATATATATATATATATATATTTATTTCTCTTCTTTTTTGTATTCACTAAGTTTCGGTGATTGGTTTTGATATTTTTTGTTTTGGTTACAATTAATATTACTAACTAAAATATCAACCAACAAATAATCATTTTATTATTCGTAATAGATATTAGAAAGAAACTCAAGTTCTTCGCTAGTATTATCTTGAAAATATATTTTTATTTTTCAGATATATAAGTATAAAATATTATAAAAAAACATAAGTTAAATTATTAAATATTACATGTAACAAAAGGAGCATTATAACTCCATGGTTAGACCCACCTAAAATGGCAACATAATGATAGTTTTTCAAGAGATATAGTTAAGGTGCATATTATAGAGTATATTAGATGTGGATTGTTCGTTTAAAATTAATTCAATGAATTTTAAAAAAATAATATTCTATGTCAATGACATTTGCCATGGGTGGCTAGTGTTGGTAATTACACCTTCTAAGCACCCAGTTCAATTTATTTTCTCAAATGTAAATTGATCTCATAAAATTTTAGAAGGAACCCTTATAAGATTTACTGAGATCTCATCATCTTTCAAGACCCTTAGTTGTATCTTCGTTGGACTAGGCAATAAATATTTCTATATTTAGGATATTGGAGATACTTCATGGACTATAGAGAAAATTAAAAAAAAAGTCCTATTATTTGCAGCAAACATAAGAAAAAAAAACTTAAGTCCTTCCCTCATATTATCTTAGAAACACATTTCATTTTTTTTTGATACATAGTACCAAATATCATAAAAAAGGCTAAAATATAAAAATATTATAATATGCATGGATTTGAATAATATGACCAAGCAGCATGACCTAACCTTGCAACTCGTGGTTGTTCTTCAAGAGATATCCTTACACTACTTGATTTATTCAGAGGAGACTAGTCGAGGATTATTCAATTAAAATGTATTGAATAGATTTTGATAATATAACATTATATAGTAATAACCTAGATCATGGGTGACTGGTGTTAGTAATTTTATGTACCATAATCACTTTATTCAATCTATATTTGAAATGATAAATTTTTCTTTCAACTTTCTAGAAGGAACCCCTCCAATGATTTACTAAAATCTCATCAATCTTGATAAATTTTAGTCACATATTCACTATATTAGTTACTAATATAGCTAATGAAATTGTATTAACTAAATAAATAATTAAGTTGTTATCAAACACAATTAAAAGACTAATCCAAATAACATAATTATCAAATAGTAATATTTGTTTCTCTTCTTTTTTGTATTCTCTAAGTTTGATGATTGGTCTTGATTTTTTTATTTTGATTACAACTAATACCACCAAATAAAATTTCAAACAATGACTAGTTATTTTACCATTCGACACAAGAAGGAAACTCAAGTTCTTCTCTCATATTACCTTGGAAACATATTTTATTTTTTTATATACCTAAATATAAAATATTATAAAAAACATAAGCTGAAGTATCAAATAATATAATATGCAATAAATAGAGCATTATAACTCTATGGTTGGACCCAACTAAAATGATAACCCACTGGTAGTTTTTTAAGAGACATAGTTAAGTTGCATATCTTATACAGATTATATTAGATGTGGATCATCCGTTTGAATTAGTTCAATGAATTTTGATAAAGTAATATTCTATATCAATGATATTTGCCATTGGTGGCTAGTGTTGGTAATTACACCTTCCGAGATCACCCAATTTAATTCATTTTCTCAAGTGCAAATTGATCTCGCGAGAACCCCTCTTAAGATTCACTAAGATTTCATTATCTTCCATAAACCTTAATTGCATTTTTATTGAACTAGGCAATAAATATTTCTATATTTGGGGTGTTGGAGATACTTTATGGACTATAGAGAAAACAAAAAAAAAGTTCTATTATTTACCGCAAACACAAGAAACAAAACTGAAGTCTTGCCCTTATATTATCTTAGAAATATATTTCATTTTATTTTTTTATACCAAGTACCAAATATTATATAAAAAAGAAGTTAAAATATTACATATTATAACATGCATGGATTTGAATAATATGACCAGGTGGCATGACCTAATGTTGTAACTCATTGTTGTTCTTCGATAGACATCCTTATACCACTTGGCTTATGCAGACTAATTGAGTATTGTTTAATTAAAATATGTTGAATGAATTATGATAATATGATATTCTATATCAATAACCTAAATCATGAGTGGCCGTACCATGATCACTTTATTCAATCTATTTTTTTAAATGATAAAATTTTCTCTCAATTTTCTAGAAGGAACCTCTCTTAGGATTTACTAAAATCTCATCAATTTTAATAAACTTTAGTTGCATATTCACTATACTAGTTACTAATATAACTAATGAAATTATATTAACTAAATAAATAATTAAGCTATTCATCAAACAAAATTTAAAAACTAATCCAAATAATATAATTATCAAATAGTAATGTATGTTTCTCTTCCTTTTTGTATTCTCTAAGTTTTAGTGATTGGTTCTGATGTTTTTTGTTTTAGTTACAATTAATACCACAAAGTAAAATTTCAAACAATAAATAGTCATTTTATTATTTGTAATAGACACAAGAAAGAAACTCAAGTTCTTCCCTCATATTATCTTGAAAGTATATTTTATTTTTTAAATACCTAAGTACAAAATATTATAAGAAACATAAGCTAAAATATCAAATATTACAATATGCAACAAATGGAGCATTATAACTTCATGGTTAGACCCAACTAAAATGACAACCAAATAGTAGTTTTTCAAAAGACATAGTTAAGCTGCTTATACGGAGTATATGATCATCAATTGGTTTTAATTTAGTGAATTTTGATAAAGTAAAATTCTATATCAATGATATTTGTTATTATTAGCTAGTGTTGGTAATTACACCTACCAAATTTACATCATGAGTGGATTTTATTACAGTAGTAATATAATTAATGAAATTATTTTAACTAACCAAATAATTAAGCTGCTCATTAGATTAAGTCAAAAGACTGATGCAAACAATATAATCATTAAATAATAACATATTTTCCTCTTCTATTATACATTCCCTAAGTTTTGATGATTGGTCATGTGTTTTTTGTTTTGGTTACAACGAATAAAATATGTAAACCTTTCATTTGTTTTGGTTACCGCCTATAAATACCATAAGTAAAATTTCTAGCAGTAAATAAGACCTATTATTTGTAGCAAATACAAGACAGAAAAATTCAAGTCCTTCCCTATTATTATCTTAGAAACACATTTCATTTTTTTTTTTCTGATGCCTAATACAAAATATTATAACAAAAAAAAGTGTTAAAATATTAAATATTATAACATGTAGGGAATTGAACATATGATCTGGTGATATGACCTAACCTACTCATGGTTGTTCTTCAAGAGACATCCTTACAAGTAACAAAGCATACTAGTAAAGAATTATTCATTTAAAAATTATTGAATGGATCTTGATAATGCAAAATTCTATATTAATAACATAAATCATGGGTGGCTAGTATTAGTAATTTTTAATGCCATGATCACTTTATTCAATTTATTTTTTTAAATGATAAAATTTTCTCCCAACTTTTTAGATGAACCCCTCATAGGATTCATGAAAATCTCATCATTTTTTATAAAGCATCTTCACAAGATTAGTTATTAATATAACTAATGAAATTATATTAACTAAGTAAATAATTAAGTTACTCACAAAATTAAAAGACTAATCCAAGTAATATAATTATCAAATAATAATATATGTCTCTCTTCTTTTTTGTATTCTCTATGTATAGGTGAATGATCTAGATGTTTTTCGGTTTAGTTATAGCTAATATTATCAAGTAAAATTTCAAGCAACCAATAGTCATTATATTATTCATAATAGACACAAGAAAGAAACTCAAGTTCTTATCTCATATTATCATGTAAATATATTTTATTTTTCTAATGCCTAAGTATGAAATATTGTAAGAAACATAAGCTAAAATATCAAATATTACAATATGCAATAGAGCATTATAATTCTACTCCAGGGTTAGACTCAACTAAAATGACAACCCAATAATAGTTTTTCAAGAGACATAGTTAAGTCGCATGAGTATATTAGATGTGGATTGTCAATTTGAAATTAATTTAAAATTTTTTGATAAAATAAAATTCTATATCAATGACACTTGCCATGGGTGGCTAGTGTTGGTTATTATACTTACCAAGACCATCCTATTCAATCCTTTTTTTTAAGTGCAAATTGATCTTACAATATTCTAGAATGAACCCCTTGTAAGATTTACTAAGATCTCGTCATCTTTCATGAACGTTAATTACATCTTTATTAGACTAGATAATAAATATTTTTATATTTGGAGCATTGGAGATGCTTTATGGACTATAGAGAAAACTCGAAAAAAGTCCTATTATTTAGAGAAAACATAAGAAAAAAAACTCAAGTCCCTCCCTCATATTAACTTAGAAATACATTTCATTTTATTCTTTTAATATCTAGTACCAAATATTATATAAAAAATAAGTTAAAATATTAAATATTATAACATGCAAGGAATTGAACAATATGACATAACTTGGTAACTCATGATTGTTTTTCAAGAGACATCCTTATACAACTTGGCTTATGCTGAGCAAACTAGTCGAGAATTGTTCAATTAAAATGTGTTAAATGAATTTTGATAATACAACTATATCAATAACCTAAATCATGGGTGTCTAGTATTAATAAATTTACATACCATGATCAATTTATTCAATCTATTTTTTTAAATGATAAATTTTTCTCCCAACTTTCTGGAAGGAATCCCTCCTATGATTCACTAAAATCTTATCAATTTTGATAAACTTTAGTTATATTCACTAGATTAGTTAGTAATATAGCTAATGAAATTGTATTAACTGAGTAAATAATTAAGTTGTTTATTAGAAAAATTAAAAGACTAATCTAAATAATATAATTATCAAATAGTAATATATGTTTCTCTTCTTTTTTGTATTCTCTAAGTTTTTGTGATCAGTAATGTTATTTTTTGTTTTGGTTACAACTAATACCACTAAGTAAAATTTCAAACAACAAATAGTCATTCTATTATTTGTAATAGACATAAGAAAGAAACTTCTTCCCTCATATTATCTTTGAAATATATTTTATTTTTCTGATACCTAAGTGTTGAATCTCGGATTTTGATGATAAAATTAATTGATGAGTTTGTAATCTAATCTACGTTTCGAGTGACGCAGGACTAGCTTTGATTAAGAAGAGGCAAACTGATTAAAGCAAAAGGAATCAGACGTTAGGTAGGAGTGAATATGTCAAAAGATTGGACATCGGGCCGGAGGATCGGTCAATGTGTCGGTCGAAGGCTTCGTGTCATGAGTTCAGGCATCAGGCCAAAAAGATCGGACATTGCACCAAGGAAATTAGATATTGCGGGAAGACAACATGCCGATTGGGTAATATGTTGAAGGAGAGGACGATGCACCGAAGGATCGGATGAAGCGCCGAATGAACCAATAACATGTCGGATAATATAGAATTCATACTTGTAATAATTTGTCTAGATCGAGTTAGTTTATATCTAATTGAGTCGGTATTGGGGTGAAACAATGCCAACTTGCTTATGGGTTAATTGGGCCTGATTCAGGGCTGAATTGAGCCTATTGTTTAGTCAATTCAGTGTCTTGTAGTAGGGTCTAGCGGTGGTACTGCCCAAACACAATATTTAAGATTATGTCAGACGATGGTACCACTAGACTAGGCAGTGGTACCACCCAGACACAGTCTTCAAGACTGTGTCAGGCGATGGTACCACCCAATGTCAGTGCTGCCCACTATGGTACCACCCAGCACAGGCGATGGTATCGCCAGGACCCGAAAAACCCGGGATGAGACCTTTTATGCTCTAATTTTGAAGCTATTTAGGGTTTCTAAATACCCAAGCTATTCCTATATGGAGATGCAAGAATTGAGCATGAAATTGAGTTGAAAGGGGGAAAATAATACTTGAGAAAAATTGTGTAATCTCTCTTAGGATTTAGAGTCCTTTCTTCCTAGTATTTAGAAAGTTCTTCTAAAGGGAGAAGTGAGGTCTAAGAAAGAGAGGTTGTAAGGGTTGTCTCTTAAACCCGTGAAAAAGAGAAAGAGTGTAAAAGGGTAGTTGATCTTCGCCCATTGAAGGAAGATCGGTAGTAAAAGCCGGTAGCCTCGAGTGAAGAGGAATTGGGAGTGGATATAGGTCACGACGATCGAACCAATATAAAACTTGATTTGCATTTACTTTAAGATCTTTAATTTCATTGCAAACTATTTTACTTATTTATTCACTACGCTTACGAATGCTTTCAAGTTAAACTCTTTTCGGGTATTGGTTTTAATCATACGAAGATTTTCAAAACGACATAATTTTTATCGATGCACTAATTCACCCCCCTCTCTCAGTGCCAACTCAATTCTAACAATTGGTATCAGAGCCATGCTTTTCTCATTTTGTTTAACACCCAAGAGAAATGACTCTTTTCGGCTTTCAAGAGGGTTACTCTATCATTTGTCCTCCTATGTTTAATGGGACGGACTACACTTATTGAAAAAATTGGATAAGAGTTTTCTTGCTTTCATTGAACCTCAATTTATGAAATATTATTGAAAACAGATTTCAAAAGTCTTCTCTTCTAATAAACAATTGGAATGATTTGGAGAAGAAGACTTTCTCTTTGAATGTCAAAGCTATGAATGCTTTGTTTTGTGCTTTGGATAAAAATGAATTCAATCGAGTTTCTATTTGCAAAACAACTTATGAGATTTGGCACACTCTTGAAATCACACACAAATGCACTAGTAGAGTTAAAGGTTCAAAAATTAATCTTTTGATATATGATTTTGAATTATTTCGTATGAAGCCAAGTGAAACTATTATTGATATGTACACCCGTTTTATGAATGTCGTCAATAGTTTAAAAGCTCTTGACAAATATTTTTTAAATTTTGAACTTGTTAATAAAGTTTTACGATCTTTTTCTAAAAATTGAGATTCGAAAGTAATGACAATACAAGAATAAAAAAAAGCTTGAACTATTTTTCGATTGAAGAACTTATTTGGTCTTTGATAACATATGAAATGACGTGCAATGCACATGAAGAACTTAATAACAACCTTCCAAAGAATAGGAAGGATTTGATACTTAGAACAAAAAAAGACCACTTAGAGAAAACTCAAGTGATGATGATGATGATGATCTTGAACTCCTAACAATAAAATTTAAAAGTTCATAAAATAAGAATTAAAGAATAAAAATGAACTTAAAAAGGATAAAACAACTTGCTATGAATGCAATCGGTCGAGGTACTTCAAAAGTGAATGTTCGTAACTAAAGAAGAAGGTGCTCGCACAAAAGAAGGAGAAAGCACTCAAGGCGATAGTGGAGAATGAAACCGGTGCATCCGAAGACGAAGTTGCGAACCACGTTTTGGTGGCTTTCGACAATAAGGTAAGTGACTCAACCGAAATCCCTTTAATTTATTTTGAAATTACTTGATGTATTCCATGAGTTATTTTTAAATTAGTTAATATATATATTATTAGAAAAATGATAATAAAAATTATATGTTTTATGATAAAGGAATAAAATGTTAAATTTAAATATAATGCTTGTACACTTAATAAGATTAATTCTATGTTTGTTTTAAAAAGCAATAATGTGTATCTTGATGTTTTTCATATTGCTTTTCGATTATAAATGATGATGCATGGCTTTTGTATGGAAGATTAAGCATGAAGTGTTATATTCACTTAATCATTTTGACTGAAAATGTATTACTACAATAAATAAAATGATTTTGATTGAAAATACTCTATGTTTAATGAAATTATGCTTGATGATGTAATGAAAATATTAAAAGGTTTGGTATTGATGATTTTATATTTAATTATGTATAATGATTTGGATTAATGATGATTTTTTTTATGATTTATGGTTTATTGATCTTGATGATTTCTATGATGAGATTTGTTTTTTTAATTTTAAACTATGATACATATTTTGATTTTACATAAAAAAAATTAGGCATGCTTATATGAAATCAATTGCATGAATTCAAACAATTAAAAAGATTTTTTTTTGAAAACTTTTAAATCTTTATCTTATTAAGTTTTCATCATAGAGATCCTAAAAGATTAATAAATCTATTTATGTCATTTTGAATCTCTTGAAAGTGATTTTGATAATTTGACGATTTTAATTTCGATGAGTTTTATCTAATCATAATTTTTATCTTGATTTCTCGATATTTATAATTTGAGATTTATTCTATATGAATCAAGATCTTTTATCCTCTATGTTTCTTTTTGCTACCTACTATCCAAAAGAATCATGATTGGTATCATTACTATTTTATCTCCTATGTTTAATAAATCTATTTATGTCATTTTGAATATCTAGAAAGTGATTTTGATGATTTTGATTTTGGATGAGTTTTTACCTATATTGTCATTTTGATTCCTTAAAATTATAACTTGAAATCTTTTATGAATCAAGATATCTTATTGTGTGTTCTCGTATCATTTCTTCTTATTATTTAAGAGTAATTTTTTTTTTATGAATCATGATTTTTCTTATGAATTCTAAGAATTATAACTTGTGATATTTCTTATATGAATCATAATCTTGACAACTTAAATTTTTTTATACATGAACAAGATCTTTTATTCTCCTATGTTCCTTTTCATTAAAGAAGATATTCATCCAAACGAATCTTGATTCTTTCACTTGATATTTATAAATTGAGATTTATTATGAATCAATATTTTTCATATTTTGTTCTCCTACGATTCCTTTTGCTATTCACTAAAGAGGAGACCTATCCTAATAAACCATGATATGCCACTTGACATCTTGATAATTTATGACTTGAGTTTTGTTATATACAAATTCTTTATGATTATATACCTTATGTGATGTTTAGAGCATTGATGTTAGAAGAAAATGAATTACACCATTGTATTATTCTCCTCTTCTTCTTTCTTACAATAACCAAGGGGAGTAAGAAAATTACTAGCTTGAATGTTAAATTTAGGCAAACAAAAGTACTAGCTTGAATGTTAAATCTCCTAAATGTATAAACTCTTCTTATATATTTTTCAGATCATGATCTTGATTTCTTGATTTTTATAACTTGAGTTTTCTTTTTAAATCAAGATCGTTTTCTCTCGTTCCATCTATTTACAAAAGAAAAAAATTATCAAAAATGATATATGGTCTTTTGGTATTCATGACTTGATCTTTTATTTTTGATGATTGAAATATTGATGTAAATTTATTCTTATTATTTATCTTTGTCATGATTTGAAAATTGATGTAAAGGGAAATGAACTTCAATATTGTATTCTTCTATTCTTTTTGCCAATAACGAAGGGGGAGAAACAATCGCTAGTATGCATATCTCAAAAGAGAACCAAAATTTGCTAGCTTGCAAAATTCAAGAAGCAAATAATGTTAGCTTGCACATCGCAAAGAAAATCAAATTTGTTAGCTTGTATATTATAAAATGATGTAAATCTTGCATTCTTTTTCAAAAAACTTACTAGCTTGAACATCGTAAAGAAAAGAAAACTTTGCTAACTTTCATATCTGAAAAACTTGCTAGCTTGCATGATGATATATGCAATAATGTTTTAAAAACTTGAAACTATATTTATAATATAATGATTTGAAATTATATCTCAAAAACATACTAGTTGTACTTCTCCTTTTTTGTTGATGACAAAGGGGGAGAAGTTATGATAACATTCATGCATAGAATGATATATTGAATTTTGATTATGCATGATTTTAGGTTGCATGCAATGATATGTTTAATTGGTTCTTTCAATATTCATGATGCATGCAATGGTAAAATACTTATAATTCTATGAATTCGAAAGTTCCATCAATATGACATATTAATAGGGGGAGTTAAGGTTATCTCCATTATCAAATGGTTATCATCATAAAAAAGGAGGAGAACGTTGAATCTAAGATTTTGACGATGAAACCAATTGATAATATTATGATCTAATCTGTATTTTGAGTGACGTACGACTAGCTTCGATCAAGAGAGATAAATTGATTAAATCAGGAATAATAAGAAGTTAGGCCGGAAATAAATATATCAGAAGATTGGACGTCAGACCGGAGGAATGGTCGACGTGTCGGTAGAAGGTTTCATGTCGTGATTTTGGGCATCAGGCTGAAGGATCGGACATTGAGCTAAGGAGATCGGGTGTTACAGAGGTCAACATACCGATTGGGCAATACGCCGTAAGAAATGATGATGCATGAAAGGTTCGGATGAAGTGCCGGATGAACAAATGATATGTCAGACAACTTAGTATTCTTGCTTGTAATAATTTGTCTAGATCAAAGTAGTTTAGAGGGCTAATTGAGTTAGTTTCAGGTGTAACCATGTCAACTCAATTAGGGGCCAACTAGGCCCGAATTGGGGCTATTTTGGGCTAAGAGAAAGACCCATTCAGTAACCTAAATGTTGGGTCAGGCGGTGGCACCGCCGAAGGCTCAGTCTCCAAGATACAGTCTCTGAGACTATGTCAGGCGGTAGTACCATCAAATGTCAGGTGGTGGTACCACTAGACTAGGCGGTGGTACCACCTAAACACAATCTCTCATATTGTGTCAGGCGGTGTTACCGCTAATCTGGGTGATGGTATCACTAGTTTGGGCGATGGTACCATCTAGTGTCAATACTACAGGTGGTAGTACCACCCAGCATAGGAGGTGGTATCGCCAGTACCCGGGAAACCCAAGATGAAAACTTTTTTGGCTCCAATTTTAAAGGCATTTGAGGTCTATAAATATCCCAGCTATTTCTTCATGGAAAAGCACGAATTAGAGCAAAAAGGGTTTGTTATTCTGGGTTATAAAATTGCTAAGTGTCCTCCTCCCTTTCTAGTTTTGAGATCATTCAAGAGATGTGTGAGGCTTATAAGGATTGTCTCCTAAACCCGTGAAGAGGAGAAAGAGTGTAAAAGGATAGTTGATCTTCACCCATTGAAGGAAGATTGGTAGTGGAAGCTGATGGCCTCGAGTGAAGAGGAATCGAGAGTAGATGTAGGTCACGACGACCGAACCACTATAAATCGGTTTGCATTTACTTTAAGCTCTTTACTTTTATTACAAACTACTTTACTTACTACTTTCACTGCACTTACGAACGTGCATTCTAAGTCAAGCTTATTTTTTATATCGGCTTTTATCAAACGACATTTTTGAATTGACGTGATTTCAACAATAGCACTAATTCACCCCCTCTTAGTACCAACTTGATCCTAACAAATTATACCTTTTAAATGGGCATTTGTAGGCAAAATGATCATATTTTTTATAAAAATTATATTTTTCTCTAGGTGAGATATGTAATGTAGGTTCTTTAACAAAGATAGTTAGCTTTTGTTAAGTGTTACTCACAAAGTCAATTCCTTTCTTTCTATGAATATAATCCTTATTAGCAAGGCTCATGTTTAGATATTTATTTTCTATTTTAAATTATTTATAACATTTCTTGTAGTAAAGTATTTTCTTTCTTAAGTGAATCTATCTCATCAAACTTAGTGCAAGAAGCTAGCATACTATCATCATGCTCATTTTTTAATTTGTCATCTTCACTAACAAGAGAAGTATGCTCCTTTTTTAACAACTTATATTTTTTACCAACCAGCTTACATTCATCATATATATCATTAAAAGCGATAAGTAAATCATCATAAGCTAAATGAGATTCGATTGAGTCACTTACCTCATCATTAAGCACTATTAGAGCGTAATTAGCAACTTCTTTTTTATTGGTTGTCTCCTCGTCTTCAGATGCACCCGCATCAACTCTATTCAACGAATCGTTCGTCGCTCGTATCTATATGTATAGCTACTTGGCAGCATGTTTTGTCTTAGTTTTAAGTCATTTTGCTTGCAAATATGTAAGTTCGAACAAGTTGCAGTGCTATAAAGCGATCGCTCACCGAACTGAGCAAAATAACCCCAAAACAGCTCTGTTTTCGTGTGCCATGAGCTGTTTTCTGCAGTCCACTTTCGCTCACCAAAATGTCAGCCATCTCAGCCCCTTGGAACCCCCTAGGTGGCACTGGGCTGGATGGGGCTTCGATATAGTGTCGGGCATTGAACAACCTTTCATAAGTTCGCATGTTACCTTGATGGGAACTTGTTGTCGCGCCCGGCACTCGATGAGTAGCTGTTTGTGGACTTACAGTTGTTCGTTCAACCTTCTAAAGTCCTTGTTTTCCTCCTCTCCCTCTTTTCTCTTGTACACGCAAGGTGCTCGCTGAATTGCTTGTAAAGCTTTCCCCCCTTTCCGCGAGACGTCGGGACTTGTCCGTCGCTCGTTCTTCGAACTAATCAACTTTCTCTTTTTACAGGTCCTTCGAGACCTGCGAGAGGTTGCAAATGGGCTAATCTTTGTGGAGCAATATCGCAAGGGCGGAGCGCGACTTAGGCAATGCAAGCTAAGTTCGCATCTTTGCCACAAGGGTGCCTCGCGACTTAGGCAAGGCAAGCTAAGTTTGCGTTTTGACCACAAGGGTGCCTCACACCTTAGGCAATTCTAGCTAAGGCCATGACATTGTGGTATCAGAGCAGACAAGCACTTCGAGCGAGCAGTGAAGGAACTTCGTAACTTCGCCATGGCAAAGCATCGTGGTGAATCAAGCAAGACGGGGCAAGCCAGATCCTTGCCCCAAGCAGCCGCAGGTGGGCTACATGTGCACACTCGCTCTCATGCTGTTGGAGCCGCTCAAGAGGAGCGCGGTAGCAAACATGATGAGCGAAAAGTTGGCTACTCTCTGCGAGCAGAGGAGGCACAATTTGGAGTGCCAACTGGGAAAAAGAGTCACAAGGAGAGACTCTCAACGGCAGAAACCCGCTTGGATGTTCTTGAAGCGAGCTTGGAGGAACTCTACCATGGCCAACAAAGGCTTGTTGGGGTAGAGAGCTTGCAAGAGGAAGCGGAGTCCAGGATCGATAAGGTTGAGGCCCTAGTCGATCGACTATCAGACGACACCAAAGACTCTGTGCAACACATGCAGGAAGTTGTGGCGGAACTTACTTCAAGAGTGGCCATGCTCACAAGAGCACTAAATGCGGGAGGAAGCAACACCCGCATTGCACCACCACAAAACTTGAGGGCACCTGAGCCTCATGGTTATGGAGGAGCTAGAGATGCCAAAGAGCTCGAGAATTTTCTGTTCGACATGGAACAATACTTTCGAGCTACGAGGCCAGATTCTGAAGATACCAAAGTTTCTATAGCAACAATGTATCTAAACGGAGATGCGAAACTTTGGTGGAGAACCCTTTGGGATGAGATCCAATAAGGTCAGTGTCAAGTTGACACATGGAAGGACTTGAAGTGGGAGTTGAGAACTCAGTTCCTACCGGAGAACACTGAGTTCGTCGCAAGAAGGAAGTTGAGACAACTCCGCCAAAATACTTCCATCCAAGACTACGTGAAATAATTTTCTGCACTAATGCTGGACATATAGGACATGTCCGAGAAAGACAAACTTTTCAGCTTCCTCGATGATTTAAAGCCATGGGCTCAACAAGAACTAAATCGAAGGAATGTCACTGATGTGGTCGGGGCAATTGCTACTACAGAAAGGCTCACTGACTTTGTTTCCTCTGAAGACCCGGGAAGGAGGAAACAATCTTCAGGCAATTGCCCTCCAAAGTATTCTCGAGGGAAGGAGCTTGGGAGCAAACAAAAGAGAAAGAGTTCCCACAAAGGGCCAAGCCCGAAGGGCAAGGCCTCGAAACCTGGTGGATGCTTCTTGTGCGGAGGGCCGCACATGGTGAGGGAGTGCCCACAAAAAGAGGCACTCAATGCTTTAACAACTTCCATCCATCCCCCTCGATCGAACAAGGGCAAAGCTGTTGCTCTTAGTTCGAGAAGTTCTGAATCCAACAACGACGGCAAGGAATCATAAGGACCTCGGATGGGAGCAATGCGTTTGTTGAACGCCGTGCGAGGTCAAGTGGGGGAGAACACAGAGACAAAGATACAAAAAGCAGGAAGTGGTGAGTTGATGTACATAGACATCAAGCTAAATGGCCAAACGACCCATGCAATGGTGGACACGAGTGCTACCCACAACTTCATAGCCGATCAAGAAGCAAAGCGACTTGGGTTGATCTTGGAGAAGAGCCTAAGTCGAATGAAGGCGGTGAACATGGAGGCCAGGTGAATCTTCGAGTTGGCGAAGGGAGTTCCCATCAAGATCGGGATATGGAGCGGGAACACCAACATGATGGCGGTGCCACTGGATGACTTCCAAGTGATTCTTGGAATGGAGTTTATGCACGTGGTGAAGTTGGTGCCTATGCCGTTCCTAAACTCCTTGTGTATGATGGGAGGTGACGACCCCTGCATGGTTCCCATCTCTCGGAAAGGAACCAAGGAACCCTAACATATATCGATATTGCAACTGAAGAAAGGGATGCGAAAAGGTGAATTAACCTTCGTGGCTGCTATAAAGCTAGAGCCACTCGATGAGAATGTCATTCAAGAACCTGTTGTGGTGGTGAATGTCCTACAAGAGTTCACTGATGTTATGCCACCCGAGTTGTCGAAGACTCTTCCACCATGCAGAGGTGTGGATCACAATATCGAGCTGGAGCCAGGAGCGAAGCCTTCAGCGAGACCACCCTACCGCATACCCCCACCAGAGTTGGCTGAACTCAGAAAGTAGTTAGGTGAACTGCTAAGCGGTGGTCTCATCCGCAGCTCTAAAGCACCATTCGGAGCTCCAATTGTCTTCCAGAAGAAACAAGATGGGAGCCTCCGACTATACGTTGATTACCGAGCCCTCAACAAAGTGATAGTGAAGAACAAGTATCCTATCTTGCTCATCGCGGACTTATTTGACTAGTTGGGCAAAGCCAAGTATTTCTCAAAACTCGACCTTCGGTCGGGGTATTGGCAGGTGAGCATTGCTGAAGGCGATGAAGCAAAGACTACCTGTATGACCAGGTATGGAGCATTTGAGTTCTTGGTGATGCCTTTCGGCTTAACCAACTCTCCGACCACGTTCTACACTCTCATGAACCAACTATTCAAGGAGTGTTTGGACAAGTTCATGGTTGTCTACTTAGATGATATCGTCATCTATAGTCAAACGCTCGAGGAGCATGTCCAGCACCTTCGGACAATTTTCAAGGTTCTCAAGGAGAACACTTTATTTGTAAAAAGGGAGAAATGCTATTTTGCCCAAACGGAGATCTTATTCTTGCGGCATCGAATCGGTGATGGCTCCATTCACATGGACAAATCAAAAGTGCAAGCGGTTGCGGAATGATGAACTCCAAAGAAGGTGCCAGAGTTGAGATCCTTCCTTGGTTTCATCAACTACTATCGATGCTTCATAGTGGGGTACTCGAAGCGTGCAACTCCACTGACAGAGTTGCTGAAGAAGGAACAATCTTGGAAGTGGTCTGACAAATGTGAAATAACATTCCAAGATCTGAAGGCTACTGTTCTGGAAGAACCGGTGCTCAAATTGCCAAACTATGGTGAGCCTTTTGAAGTCCATACAGATGCTTCAGACTTCGCTATTGGGGGAGTACTCATGCAGGAGGGTCATCCGGTGGCCTACGAGAGCCGCAAGCTCAACAAGACCGAGCGGCGGTATCCAGTGCATGAGAAGGAGATGACAGCGGTGATCCATTGTCTACGAGTTTGGTGACACTACCTTTTCGGATCGTGATTTGTGCTGAGGACAGACAACATCACTTTGAGCTATTTCCAAACACAGAAGAAACTTTCCCCAAAGCAAGCACGATGGTAGGATTTCTTGGTTGAATTTGATATGGCAATGGAGTATAAGCCTGAAAAGGTAAATGTCATGGCAGATGCACTAAGTCGGAAAGTGGAGCGCGCGAATGTCGTACAATTGGAGGGCAGAGGCCAAGCAAGTCAGTTGTACTCCAACTTCCTTTCCAAGATCAGGGATGGACTGTATAGTGACCCCCAGGCAGTTATCCTGATGCAGCTCATCAAAGAAGGTAAGGCACGACGATTTTGAGTCCAGGAGGGACTCGTTTACACAAAAGGGAATAGGATTTATGTTCCCTGAGTGGACAATTTGAGGCATGAACTCTTAAGAGAGTGTCACAATTCCATTTGGGCTGGACACCCAAGCATTCACAGAACATTGGCTCTCGTGAAGAGGGCTTCTATTGGCTGAAGATGGGGATTGATATAGAGGAATATGTTCGAACATGCCTTACTTGCCAACAAGACAAGGTGGAGCAGCGGAAGCCGGTGGGACTTTTGGAGCCGTTGCCCGCACCAGAAAGGCCGTGGGAGAGCATTTCCTTGGACTTCATATCAAGCTTGCCACTTGTAGGGAAACTCGGATCGATACTCGTGGTGGTCGATCGGTTTTTAAAGTATGCAACTTTCATTGCTGCTCCCCTACACTATTTAGTAGAGGAGGTGGCCAAGCTGATGATGAAGGATGTGGTGAAGTATTGGGGAGTCTCGTACAATATCATTAGTGATCGAGACACTCGGTTCCTGGGACGATTCTGGACCGAGCTATTCAAATTGTTGGGGTCAAAGTTATACTTCTCCACAAGCCTCCACCCATAGACGAATGGCCAGACTGAAAGGATAAACTCGCTCTTGGAGCAATATCTTCGGCACTATGTGAGTGCCAACCAACGAGATTGGGTGAAGTTGTTGGACATTGCCCAATTCTCCTACAACTTGCAGCGGAGCTCTGCTTCCAATAAGAGCCCCTTCGAGATCATTACAGGACAACAACCGTCAACTCCTCACACCATGGCAATCGGGTATACTGGAAGTAGTCTGTTAGCCTACCACTTCGCAAAGGAGTGGCACCGAAATATAGATATTGTACGGGCTTACTTGAAGAAGGCGACAAAAAGGATGAAGAAGTGGGCAGACTTGGGAAGGCGACGACCGCAAGAGTTCATGGTTGGCAATTTGGTGTTGGTAAAGCTCCAACCAGCATCACTCCAATTCTTTAGGAACAAAGTCCATAAAGGATTGGTGCGCAAATATGAAGGGCCCTTCCCAATTATCAGTAGAGTAGGCAACATCTCCTACAAGTTGTAGCTGCCGGCGTGGTTCAAAATTCACAACATTCTTCACACCAGCAACCTAAAAGCCTACCACTCGGATCTGTAAGATACTTCCTAAAGTGTTCCAACTCGGCTACCTCCCATAACAGCCTCCTATGAGAAGCGAGTTGAAACCATTCTGGTAGACCGCAAGATAAAGCTACCCAATGAAGCTGAGCAGATAGAGTACTTGGTGAAGTGGCGAAAGCTTCCCTGAACTGAAGCCAGTTGGGAGCGTGAAGATGCCCTACGACATGAAGAATCAATCATCAACAACTACCAACAAGCGTCGACGAGGGCGTCGACAGTTTAGGTAGGGGAGAATGTCACGAACGATCATTGCGCACCTGCATCAACTCCATTCAATGAACCATTCGTCGCTCACATCTACATGTACAGCTGCTTGGCAGCATGTTTTATCTTGCTTTTGAGTCATTTTACTTGTAAATATGTAAGTTCGAACAAATTGCAGCGCTACAAAGCGACCACTCACCGAACCGAGCAAAACAACCCCAAAACAGCTCTGTTTTCGTGTGCCATGGGCTGTTTTCTGTAGTCTACTTTAGCTCACCAAAATGTCAGCCATCTCAGCCCCTTAGAACCCCCCAGGTGGCACCAGGCTAGATGGGGCTTCGGTATAGTGTCGGGCGTTGAACAACCTTTTGCAAGTTCGCACGTTACCTTGACAGGAACTTGTTGTCGCGCCCGGCACCCGGTGAGCAACTGTTTGTAGACTTATTTTCCCCCTTCTAAAGTCCTTATTTTCCCCCTCTCCTTCTTTTCTCTTGTGCACACAAGGTGCTCGTTGAATTGCTTGTAAAGTTTTCCCCCCTTTCCGCAAGACGTCGGGACTTATCCGTCACTCGTTCTTCGAACTAATCAACTTCTCTTTTTATAGGTCCTTTGGGACCTACGAGAGGTTGCAAGTGGGCTGATCTTTGTAAAGCAATATCTCAAGGGTGGAGCGTGACTTAGGCAATGCAAGCTAAGTTCGCGTCTTTGCCGCAAGGGTGCCTCGTGACTTAGGCAAGGCAAGCTAAGTTCACGTTTTGACCGCAAGGGTGCCTCACGCCTTAGGCAATTCCAACTAAGGCCGTGACATTATGTTAGGATCAGAGCAGCACTAAGAGGGGGGGGGGGGGTGAATTAGTGCAGTAGATTAAAACTCGTAAGTTTGAAATCGATTTCGTAAATGTGTAGAGATTTCGATTCGACGAAGGATGACTTAGCTAAAATAGCTCGAGTAAAGGTAGTCAAGAGTAGGGAGATGAAAACCGAACGATTTGCAGCTAAGTAGAGAAATGGTTCAGAAAATTAAACACTCACACATTCAAGGAACACCACGATGTATAGTAGTTCGGTCAAATGACCTACATCTACTTTCGAAGCCTTCTTCGATGAGGCTCCCAACTTTTACTAGCAAATCACTTTGAAGGGGAAGGATCAAATACCCCTCTTACAATCTTCTTACAAGTGGTTCACACTTTTACAGATTTTTTCAAAGAGAAAGAGGGAGGTGAACACTTAAGCTATTGAAAATAAGACTTTGCTAGAGTTTTTTCTTACTTTCTAACTTCTCAAAAATGTGTCTTCTCTGTTGAGAATTGAATAGTATTTATAGGCCCCAAAAGGATTCAAATTTGGGCTCCAAATTTGAATTACTTTTGGGTTTCCCGGTGCTGGTGGTGCCACCGCCTGTCAGTGTCTGACACTGATAGTGTACTAATGGTACCACCGCCCAGTCCGGCGATGCCACCGTCGGGACTATTCTAGTTCACTGGTTGGGCTCCAAACTTGGCCCAAACTAGTCCAAACTCGGGCCCAATTAGCCCCTAACCGGGTTATAGGATTAACCCTTAATCCTAACCCAAATATATGCAAACTACAAAATTAATACATAGCCCTAAGCAAATTTTTAACCGGTGACATCGAGTTTCCTTCCGACGAGCTTTCCGACGAACTTCCGATGGACTTCCGATACACCCTCGGATTTCTTCCGGTGGACTTCCAGTAGGCTCCCGGTCTTATAGCGAGTTCAAAGAGTCTTTTGCAAGTATCCGAACCTTCTCGATGATCTCCATGAACCTCCGACAATCTTTTCGGCGGATATTCGAAAACTTCGGCAAGTCCCCGATTCTTTCTCGGTTGGTTCCGGCAGCACTTACGATGATTCTTTGAATTTTCGGTGGAGTCTCGAACACCCATCGAACTTGACTCCGGTAAACTTACTTTATGTCTTCAAGCTATCGTAGTTAATCCTGTACATTTAACTCAATAATATGGATTAGATCAATTAACCCATCAATTGACTTCATCATCAAAATCCAATATTCAACACCCTAGCTTCTTGCATTCATAGCAAATTACTTGGTCCTTTTTTAGTTCACTTTTATTCTTAGTGTCTTGTTTTATTTTATTTCTTTTTAAGAATTTTTAAACCTTCTTGTAAGAAGTGCCAAGTCATCATCATTATCATCGTCATCACTTGAGTTTTCACCAAAGTGACATTCTTTAGTTCTAAGTGTCGTCATGTCCTTCCTATTCTTTTGAAGGTTATTCTTAAGTTCATCATGTGCTATATATGTCATTTCATAGGTCATCAAGAACTCGATAAGTTTTTCAAGTAAAAAGTTATTAAGATCTTTTGCTTCTTGTATTACCGTTACTTTAGGATCCCAACTTTTTGAAAGGGATCTTAATATCTTATTAACAAGTTCAAAATTAGAAAAATTTTTACCAAGTGCTTTTAGACCATTGATGACATCCGTAAAATGGGTGTATATGTCTCCAATAGTCTCGCTTGATTTCATACGAAACAACTCATAGCTATGAACCTAACTCTTTAACCGTACTTGTGTCTTCATGTGTGACTTCAAATGTGTGTCAAATCTCATGTGTTATTTCATATATAGATGTTAGGATCAAGAGCACTAAGAGGGGGGGGGTGGGTGAATTAGTGCAACGGATAAAAACGTCAACTTCGTTAAATCTCTCGTACGATAAAAACCGTTTCCGACGTAAAACCGATTTCGGAAACTTAGCTTGAAAGTATACGTAAATGTATTGAAGATAGTAAGCTATTGAAGGGGTTTGTAGTAAGGTAATAGCAGGAAATAAAATGCAAACTAAAGAAGACGGGAGTTTACAGTGGTTCGGTCAATCGTGACCTACATCCATTCCTCCGATTACTCTTTTGTCGAGGCCACCGGCATCCACTAACGATCTTCCTTTACTAGGCGAAGATCAATATTCTTCTTACACACCTCTTCTCCTTTTACTGGGTTTAGGAGACAACCCTTACAATCACTCACTCTCCTCTCTAAATAGAATTCTAACACTTAGAATTTAGAGGAGGGAAATTCTAGAGATTACAATAACGTTTTCTCTCTTTTAATCTCTTTGTGCTTGTGTAAATTAACCAGGGATGAGAGGGGTATTTATAGACCCCAAACCAGTTTGAATTTGGAGCTCAAAACTGTCATCTCCCGAAATTTCGGGGTCTGGCGGTTGCACCGCCTGACTGGGGCGATTGCACTGCCTGGCAAAGCTCAGAGACTGAGCCTCTGGGCGGTGCCACCGCCTGACAGGGGCAGTTGCACCGCTTAGCAGAGCTCGAAGACTGAGCCTCTGGGCGGTGCCACTGCTTGACAGGGGCGATTGCACTGCTTGGCAGAGCTCGGAGACTGAGCCCAGGTGGTGCCACCGCCTGACTGGGGCGGTTGCACCGCTTGGCAGAGCTCGGAGATCGAGCTTAGGTGGTTCCACCGCTTGTCAGGGGCGGTTGCACCACCCAGTCTCGCTCGGAGATTGAGCCCAGGTGGTGCCACCGCCTGATTGGGGCGGTTGCACCGCCCAGCTTTCCTGGGAGACCATCTCCTGGGCAGTGCCACCACCGACCCTAGCGGTGCCACCGCCTGGCAGGAATTCTGGTTCGAATGAGTTGATCCATTCGGCCCAATTTGGGTCTATCAAAGGCCCAATTGCCCCCAGATTAAGTTAATGGGATCACCTCCCATTTCTAACTTTAATCTACATGCTAACTACGATATTTCTTAAGACATTTACTGTAACTTACTCCGGTGCGTCAATCGCTTCTAACTGCAAGCTTCCGGCGAACTTCTGTCGATCATTCCATGAATCCTTAGTGATGCTCCTACGGACTTTCGACAAACTCCTGGACTTGCGACGATCCACTTGGCGAGTTCCGACAAGCTTCTTTTGGCAAGCTCCTGGACTTCTCGGATTTGTTCCCGCAGAACCTCCGACGACCGTCCAGACTTCCGTCGAACTCTCGAACTCCTAACGTGATCATAGTCTTGACTCCGGAGCAACTCCTACTGCATGTCGTACATCCATCGTAGTTAATCCTGCATATATAAAACAAAACTTCGATCGAGACAATTAATCCTAGGCAATTAACCAAGTTGTCCGGCATGTCATTAGTCCCTCGACGCTTCGTCCGATTCTTCGGCGCATCGTCCTCTCCTGCAGCCTATTGCCCAATCGGTCAGTTGATTCCGCAACTCTGATATCCTTGGCGCAATACCTGCTCTTCTTGGCCCGATGCCCGAGTCCACGACCCGAAGCCTTCTGTCGATACGTCGACCGATCCATCGGCCCGACGTCCAATCTTTTGACATGTTCCTCTAGCACAACATGATTTTTCCTGCTTTAATTGTCTCATCCTAATCGAAGCATCCTGCGTCACTCAAAACACAGATTAAATCATAAACATATATCAAGTGGTTTCATCATCAAAATACGAGATTCAACAATCTCCCCCTTTTTGATGATGACAACCACTTGATGACGGAGTTAACCTTAACTCCCGGAATTTAAACAAACTCCCCCTATCAATATGCCATATTGATAGAACCTTGAATTCAAACTGAATTCAGGTCATCGCAATATTCATCATGAATACTTGCAACACGTCATCATGAACTTATACATAAACTTATGCATAACATCATACTTCTCCCCCTTTGTCATCAATAAAAAGGAGAAGTCTAACTATTCTTGTGTTTGGAATATAGGTTCAACTTATTACATGAAAAACATAATATCAAGTTTTATCATCATGCAGTTTTGAAGCTAGAAAATTTAGCAAGTGTTACATTATGCTTAGAACATTCAAGCTATCAAGTTTTAGATATGCAAGTTTTACAACATACAAGATAGCACTTTTGATTCTTTTGAGCTAGCAACTTCTACATCATGCAAGCTAGCAAATTAGAGATGTTCAAGAAGGCAACTCTTGCTTCTTGAAATATGTAAATTTTGTCAACTTTGCTAGATGCGCAAGTTAGCATATTTTGCTTCTTGAGATAGGCAAGATAGCACTTTTGTAATTTTTGTTTCTTAAGATGTTCAAGATAGCAAGCTCTACATCTTGCAAGCTAGCAATATTATGACATTTTAGAACATGCAAGCTAGCAATTTAAAGATGTTCAAGAAAGCAACTCTTGCCTCTTGAAATATGCAAGTTTGTCAAGTTTTGCTAGATGTGCAAGTTAGCATTTTTGCCTCTTGAGATAGGTAAGATAGCACATTTGCTTCTTTTGTTTGATCTAGCAATTTTGCTTCCTTTGCAAAGTGCATGTTTCTAAATTTTGCAAGATAAGCTAGCGATATTTCTCCCCCTTTGTCAATGTCAAAAAGAAGGGAAGGCCCTTTGTGTCAATTTCTAAATTATGACAAAGGTAAGTATCAATTTTATTTGTGCATCATTATATTTTCAAATTAAAACATGCACATTTTCAAAACCATACATTTCATTTTTCATGCATGATACAAATAAATCAATCATCATTATGAGCATATCATACATGATATTCCAGCATTAAAATTTTTAAGCATTTATTAACATGTTGATCATGATATCAAACATTCATCATTTAAAGCATTCATGATACACATCATATGCAATACACCACCATGTACATCATTATCATAAGTATTGCATGCATCATTACAAATTTATGAATATTTCATGCATTCATATCATCACATAAGTAATATCAAGAAGAATTAGTTGGGTGATAAGATAAACATTTCATGAATACAAGGAATTGCATAAAGATCATATCATGAAAGATTTGAACATTTAAATACCAAAAGACATGATTTCTTTTTGAAAAACCTCCTCATAAATAATCGAAAGAAAATCTTAGGAGATCAATTAAACAAAAAATCTTGATTCATAATAAAATTTCATGTATCGAATATCGAGAAATCAAGATGATGATTCATAAAAAAAAACATATCACAAGTTATATTCAAGAGAAAAATCATCATTCATTTTGTCAAATCAACATTTCTTGGGTATGCATGATATCAAAACATGGTTTCAAATCTTCAACATATAACATGCATAAATTCAAAAATCGAAAGGAGAAGGGAAGAATTCAAATGTACAAAGATTTCAACCATCTCATAAATAAATGAAGGATCAAGTCATGAATCGAAAATTTCATGAATCATTTCGATAAATCTCCTTTTAAATAATCGAGATGATCATCAAGGGAAATCTCATGTTATTCCAAGAAATCAAGATCATGATTTTGATAAAACTCATCTCAAATTCAAATCACCAAAATCAATTTTATGGTTCACAAAATTCATAACATAAGTAGATTCATGATTTCATTGATAATATATTTTTCCCTTTTTAAGTATTTCATTTTAAGTGATTGATTTAGCATGCTTTTTCATTTATGTTAAATAAAAAAAATATGCATCAACGTTTAGGATCGAAAAATGAATTTCATCATAAAACCATCAAGATCAATAAATCACAAAAATCAAGAGAATCCGAAAATGAAATCTAACACTTTCATGCATTCGGACATGGTTTTGCCATATGTTTTTCAAATACACTCATGAAAATAACACATGCTTATCATCATATATAACTTAAAATCTCATGCATAAAATTGTCAATCATGGTATCAAAATATTTAATATTACATCATTATGCATTTCTTCAAACATGATTTTATTTAATCAAAATCGAGAAATAACAATGGAAATCAACATGATACACATTATTACTTCTTAACCACATATAGCATGATTTCATATTTTCAATCAAAATCATTTTGTTTGTTTATCATAAAATATGCAATATTATCATTTTTGAAATTACTAGCATGATCATAATTTTTATATTTTTATTTTTAAACATGTAATTTTTAAGAAAATTAATTCTAAACTAAAAAAAGAAAATACATCATGAAAGGATCAAGTAATTTTAAAATAAATTAGGGGGATTTCGATTACCTCATCATTGAAAGTGGTTAAGGTGTAGTTTGCTACCTCGCCTTTCTTGATTTTCTCCTCGTTTTCGGAGGAGCTCGATTCATCCCACTTTGTGTTCTTCTTCTTTGGCCTCTTCCTCCATTCAAGTTCATTGTTTATTTTAGATTTTTGTTTAATAAACTTATTAAGATTTAATGTTCAAAGTTCAAGTTCATCATTGTCCTCATCACTTGAGTCATCGCTCAAGTGGTATTCATTTGTCCGGAGTTCCAAATCCTTCATGTTCTTTGGAAGGTTGTTTTGTTCATCATGTTCATCATGTGCATTGCGCACCATTTCATATGTCATCAATGAGCCGATAAGCTCTTCAAGTGGGAAAATATTTAAATATTTTATTTCTTGTATTGCCGTTACTTTTGATTCCCAAGCTTTAGAAAGTAATTGTAAAACTTTGCTATCAATTTCAAAATTCAAGAAACATTTTCCAAGAGCTTTTAAACCATTGACGACATCCGTGAAACGGGTGTATATGCCAATAATGGTTTCGCTCGGCTTCATTCGAAAAAACTCGAAATCATACATAAAAAATTTTACTTTAGAATCTTTTACACTACTTGTGCCTTCGTGTGTGATTTCAAGAGTGCGCCAAATATTAAAAGCCGTTTCGCATGTAGAAATCTGATTGAACTCATTTTTGTCCAAAGCACAAAATAAGACATTCATAGCCTTTGCGTTTAAAGAAAAATACTTCTTCTCCAAATCCGATCATTCATTCATCGGTTTAGAGGGAAGTTGAAAACCGTTTTCAACAAAATTCCATAAATCTAAATTCATAGAAATCAAGAAAACTCTCATTCGAGTTTTCCAATAAGTGTAATCCAATCCGTTAAACAATGGTGGACGAACAACCGGTAAGCCCTCTTGAAAGCCATGAAGAGCCATTTCTCTCGAGTGTAAATCCGAAATGAGAAATACCGGGCTCTGATACCAATTGTTAGGATCAAGAACACTAAGAGGGGTGGGGGGGTGGGGTGGTGTGAATTAGTGTAGCGGATAAAAACGTCAACTTCGTTAAATCTCTCGTACGATAAAAATTGTTTCCGACGTAAAACCGATTTCGGAAACTTAGCTTGAAGGCATACGTAAATGTATTGAAGGCAGTAAGCTATTGAAGGGGTTTGCAGTAAGGTAATAGCAGGAAATAAAATGCAAACCAGAGAAGATGGGAGTTTATAGTGGTTCGGTCAATCGTGACCTACATCCACTCCTCCGATTCCTCTTCTGTCGAGGCCACCGATATCCACTAACGATCTTCTTTTACTAGGCGAAGATCAACCTCCTTCTTACACCCCTCTTCTCCTTTTACTGGGTTTAGGAGACAACCCTTACAAGCACTCACTCTCCTCTCTAAACAGAATTCTAACACTTAGAATTTAGAGGAGGGAAATTCTAGAGATTACAACAACGTTTTCTCTCTTTTAATCTCTCTGTGCTTGTGTAAATTAACCAGGGATGAGAGGGGTATTTATAGGCCCCAAACCAGTTTGAATTTGGAGCTCAAACCTGTCATCTCCTGGAATTCCAGGGTCTGGCGGTTGCACCGCCTGATTGGGGTGGTTGCACCGCTTGGCAGAGCTCGGAGACTGAGCCTCTGGGCAATGCCACCGCCTGACAGGGGCGGTTGCACCGCTTGGCATAGCTCGGAGACTGAGCCTCTAGGCGGTGCCACCGCCTGTCAGGGACGGTTGCACCACCTAGTCTCGCTCGGAGACTGAGCCTAGGTGGTGCCACCGCCTGACTGGGGCGGTTGCACCGCCCAGCTTTCCTGGGAGACCATCTCCTGGGCGGTGCCACCGCTTGACTGGGGCGATTGCACCGCCTAGCTTTCTTGGGAGACCATCTCCTGGGTGGTGCCACCGCCGACCCTAGCGGTGCCACCGCCTGGCAGGAATTATGGTCCGAATGGGTTGATCCATTTGGCCCAATTTGGGTCTATCAAGGGCCCAATTGCCCCCAGATTAAGTTAATGGGATCACCTCCCATTCCTAACTTTAATCTACATGCTAACTACGATATTTCTTAAGACATTTACTGTAACTTGCTCCGGAGCGTCAATCGCTTCTTCCGGCGAGCTTCCGGCGAACTTCCGTCGATCATCCGATGAACCCTCGGTGATGCTCCTGCGGACTTCCGGCAAACTCCTGGACTTGCGACGATCCACTTGGCGAGTTCCGATGAGCTTCTTTTGGCAAGCTCCTGGACTTCTCGGATTTGTTTCCGTAGAACCTTCGTTGATCGTTCGGACTTCCGTCGAACTCTCGAACTCCCAACGTGATCATAGTCTTGACTCCGGAGTAACTCCTGCCACATGTCTTACATCCATCGTAGTTAATCCTGCACATGTAAAACAAAACTTCGATCGAGACAATTAATCCTAAGCAATTAACCAAGTTGTCCGGCATGTCATTGGTCCCTCGACGCTTCGTCCGATTCTTCGGCGTATCGTCCTCTCCTGCGGCCTATTACCCAATCGGCCAGTTGACTCCGCAACTCCGATATCCTTGGCGCAATACCCGCTCTTCTTGGCCCGATGCCCGAGTCCATGGCCCGAAGCCTTATGTCGATACATCGACCGATCCACCGACCCGACGTCCAATCTTCTGACATGTTCCTCCGGCATAACATGATTTTTCCTGCTTTAATTGTCTCATCCTGATCGAAGCATCCTGTGTCACTCAAAACGCTGATTAAATCATAAACATATATCAAGTGGTTTCATCATCAAAATACGAGATTCAACAATAGAAACCCGATTAAATTCCTTCTTATCAAGAGCACAAAATAAACCATTCATTGCTTTAGCATTCAAAGATAAAATCTTCTTTTCCAAATCATTCCATTCATTCATTAGTTTGGAAGACTTCTCAAAACCACTTTTAACAATGTTCCACAAATCGAAATCCATACAAAGTAACAAGATTCTCATTCTAGTTTTCTAATATGTGTAGTCCGTCTCATTAAACATAAGAGGACGAGTGATGATAAAAAACCCTCTTGGTTGCCAACAAAAGGCATCTCTCTTGGGTATTAAACTAAAAAGAGATAAACCTCACTCTGATACCAACTGTTAGGATCGAGTCGACACTAAGAGGGGGGGGGGGGGGGGGATTAGTGCTTACGATAAAAATTTCATCGATTAAAAAAACTTCAATGATTTTGAAAAGCTTGATTCGTTGAAACCCGTATCAGAATTGATATCGAAAGTATGTTTCATTTGAAGTAAATGCAATAAGCAATTAAAATAGAGAATAACATTAACAAAGAGCAAAAAGAGAGTGCACACCAAATTTATAGTGGTTCGATCGTCGTGACCTACATCCACTCCTGATTCCTTCTCCGTTGAGGCCATCGGCGTCCACTAACGGTCTTCCTTCAATGGGCAAAGACCAACCATCCTCTTACAAGCCTCACACTTATTCTTGAATGATTACAAAACTAGAAAGGAAAGAGGAGGACACTTAGTAATTTTACAACCGAAAATCTTAAGATTTTTGTTCACACTTTCATACTTTTTCATGCAGGAAAGAGTGGGGTATTTATAGGCCTCAATGACTTTAGAACTAGAGCAAAAAAAAGTGTCTCGTCCTGAGTTTCTAGGGTACCGGCGGTACCATCGCCATTATCGGGTGGTACCACCGCTTGCAGACTAACACTGGACGGTACCATCGTCTGACAAAGCCTTAGAGACTAGGCTCTGGTGGTACCACCACCTAGCAGCATTAAATGTCAGTGATACCACCGCTCAGACCACCTAGGAGGCCAAGCCTTAAGCGGTACCACCGCCTAGTCTGGGCGATGCCACCGCCTAATGTGGCTCCAAGTGACTGAATATGCCATCCAACTGGCCCAATTTAGCCATGTTTTGAGCCCAATTGGCCCTTAATTGAGTTAATAGGATTTCTCCCAAATTAACCCAAATTAAAATCCTAACTATGATAGTTTAAGGCTAAAACAATTATGATACACATAATCTAAGTTGTCCGGTATGTCAATTGTTCAACCAAACTCTTCGTGAACTTCTGACGAACTCCCGACGATCTTCCGACAAGCTTTCGGCGAACTCCCAGCAAACTTCCGACGAGCTTTCAGCGAACTCCCAGTGAACTTCCGACAACCTTTCACTGCATCGTTTGATTCTTCAGTGTATCCCCCGATTTATCTTCCCCGATGCCTGATTATTGACTCCAACCCAACTTCAATTCTTCTTTAATTGTTTTTCCTTTCTCACAATCGTAGTTAGTCCTGCATCACTTATCCCAATACATAGATTAGATCATTAATTTACCAATTGATATCATCATCAAAATCTAAGATTCAACATCATGGTCTTTCAGTATTCATGACTTGATCTTTCATTTTTTATGATTGAAATATTGATGTAAATTTTTCTTAATATCTCATTTGTCATGATTTGAAAATTGATGTAAAGAAAAAATACTTACAACATTGTATTACTCCCTTCCTTTTGACAATGATAAAGGGGGAGAAAGATTGCTAGCTTATATATTTCAAGGAGAAAAACTTGCTAGCTTGTACATTTCAAGGTGAAAATTTTGTTAGCTTGCATATCTCAAGAGAAGCAAAAGTGTAAACTTGCATATCTCAAAAAGCAAAATTTACAAACTTGTTGTTAGCTTGTATATTGTAAAACTTGCATATGCCTAAAACTTGCTAAGCTTGCATATTCTATAATAATATAGAACTTGCATGTTTCAAAAATTGCTAGTTGCACTTCTCCTTTTTGTTGATAACAAAGGGAGAGAAGGTATAATGTTGATCATATATGGTAAAATAAAATTTTATTATGTATGATGGTTTAGATGCAATACTTAAACTTATGATGTAAGTAATAAAATGATGTATGGCATATAATTCATAATTGAAATTATGCCATATTGGTAGGAGAAGTTTAGTTCGGGCAGCAGGACTTCATGTCAACGTGCCAGTAGAAGGACTTCATGTCGTAAGTTCGGGCATCAGGCCGAAGGATCGGATATTGCACCAAGAAGATAAAAAATTGTGGGAGTCAACATACCGTTTAGGCAATACGCCGAAGAGGACAATGCGTCGAAGGATCGGACGAAGCGCCAAAAGAACCAATGACATGTCGAACAATATATGATTCATGCTTTGTAATAATTTATCTAGATCGAGTTAGTTTAGATCTAATTGAGTTAGTATTAGGGTGAAACAATGTCAACTCAATTAGGGGCCAGTTGGGCTTGAATTATGACTGAATTGGCCTATTGTTTGGCTCATTAAGTGTCCTATAATAGGGTCTGGCGGTGGTACCGCTTAGACACAGACTTCAAGATTGTGTCAAGCGGTGGTACCGTAAGATTGGGTGATGATACCACCTAGACATAGTCTCCCAAATGTCAAACAGTGGTATCACAAAACTGGGCAGTGGTACCGCCAAGTGTCAGTGTGTCAGGCGGTAGTATCGTTAGATTGGGTGGTAGTACCGCCTAGTACTGACGATGGTACCACCCAGTATTACCGCTAGTACCTCAAAATCCTGAGGATTCAAATTTTTTGCTCTAAATTTGAATCCATTTGGGGCCTATAAAAATTCCAATCATCCCTACTTGGTTAACACAAGAACTGAGAACATAAATAGGGGAAAACACTATTGTAATCTTGAGAGTTCCCCTCCTCTTCTCTAAAAGTGTAATTTCTGTTTAAGGGAGGGTTGAGTGGTTGTAAAGATTATCTCCTAAACATGTAAAAAGGAGAAAAGGGTTATAAGAGGGTAGTTGGTCTTCACCCATTAAAGGAAGATCGTTAGTATATGTCAGTGGCCTCAACGGAGGAGAAATCGGGAGTGGACATAGGTCACGACGATTAAACCACTATAAAACTCGTTTGTATTTCTATTTTACTTTTCTTTGTCATTAATATTGCTTTAATTGCTTATTGTACTTATTCTGAGTCAAGCACACCTTCAACATTTTCAACACGATTTTTCATTGAATGAAAGTTTTCGAATCATTGAGTTTTTTATCGAAACACTAATTCACCCCTCCCCCCTGCCCCCCTCTTAGTACCGATTTAGGTCCTAACAAGGCGGATGAGATAAACAAAATAGATCAGATCATCCTTCGCAAGCGAATGATAATAATTAAACAGATTTAAAACATTTATGATCTAGAATATTTAATTTTAAAATAATAAGCTCTAATACCAATTATAGGCATAAAAACTATAATTATACTATTATGCAAAAAGCTTTAATGTTAGAAACTGAAATTAAATAACCATATATCAAAGATATGATTGTGAATCTTTTGATATTATTTAGAATACATGTTTTTTATCTACAAATGCATAATTGTCTGATCCGAATGAAGTAATGATACCGATCTATAAGAAGAACTAGACTCACCTTCTTCTCTCTTTATATTCATCAAAAAACCACTATAAGTGATAAAACAAGGACTAAGAGAGATTGAGAATGGATCTCATATCATATATAATCCCTAAGAGATCTTGTCTATTTATAAACGATAACATATAATCTAAGATAAGTAATTACGATGGTCTCTCCCATCAAAATTATCTCCTAAGGAATTATCTCCCATCAGAATTATATAATAACTGAAACTAATCAGATCTATAATATATCTTATCTAATAAATGAGATCACATAATCTAACACTAAAAAGTCACTTTGATTATTCAGATCTAATTGGATACTAACTTGATATCCAAATGAAAATATCAACCAGCACAGCATAAACAATAGAGCAAAAATCAACCACACAGTGAGACCAAATCTTTTTAACGTGGAAAACCCAATGTGGGAAAAACCACGGGACCGTAGTCCACCTCAAACTTCCACTATCAATAATAATGATAACAAGTTTACAGTAGGTCTTCTCTAGAATAACTAGAGATCATAATAACATCAAGAACATATATCTTGGCTCTAGCATATAGATGGATCTCCTCAAAAGAGAATTCTAGGTCTCATAGAGTGGATATCACAGGAAAGTATCTTAAAGAGGGTAAACTGTAGATCAACACCATTAGGATTGTAGAGTTTGCTGCAAGGATTCTCCACATAAAATTTGGGCCGAAACTGACAACGTTTGGCCACAGATCGTAAGCAGAAAACTCAGAAACCTTATTTTCTCTCTCTATTTCTCTCTCCTCTTTTCTCTGCACACCACCGCACGCTGCACGCGTTCACCCACCCACTCACGCTGCCGTCACACAATTTTGCCCTTTCTCTCTTGATTTCTTTGATTTGGGCTCATGGCCCAAATTTGTCCAAGCCCATATATGGGCTAGACCTAACAATTCTCCCCCTCCAGCTCATATGGTGGGCTTTACCAAGCTCGCTCTTCGCCTACATGCTTCAATCTTCTCCTTAGGCAAATACTTTATCAACATATCTGAACCATTATCGTTAGTATGTACTTTTTCCAACTGTAATTCTTTCAACTCAAGCACATCACGAATCTAGTGATATCTCACATCAATATGCTTGGATCTAGAATGGTATGTTGAATTCTTGGAGAGGTGAATAGCGCTCTGACTGTCACAGTAAGCAGTATATCTTTCCTGTTTCAAGCCCAATTCCTGTAGAAACATTTTCATCCATAAAGCTTCCTTGCAGGCTTCAGTAACTGCTATGCATTCTGCTTCTATGGTTGATAGAGCAATACACTTCTGTAACTTAGATTGCCAAGAGACTGCTCCTCCTGCAAATGTCATCAAGAATCCCGAAGTGGACTTCCTGGAATCAGTATCACCTGCCATGTCTGCATCTGTGTAACCTTCTAACACAGGTTCATCATTACCAAAACATAAACATAACCTGGAAGTACCTCTTAGATATCTTAATATCCATTTCACTGCTGCCCAATGTTCCTTTTCAGGATTAGGGAGAAATCGGCTGACAACTCCAACTGCTTGAGCTATATATGGCCTAGTACAAACCATCGCATACATCAAACTACCTACTGCAGATGAGTAAGGCACTCTGGATATTTCTTCTTTTTCTTTCTCACTTATAGGATATTGTTTCGAACTCAGCTTGAAATGACCTGCAAGTGGGGAACAAACTGTTTTGGCTTTACTCATGTTGAATCTTTTAAGAACCTTTTCAATGTAAGTCTCTTGAGATAGCCAAATCTTCTTTTTCTTCCTATCACGAAGAATCTTCATGCCAAGTATTTGTTTCACCAATCCCAAGTCTTTCATGGTAAAAGACTTACTTAGCTCTCTTTTAAGCTTTCCAATTTTTTCAACATCATGACCAACAATCAGCATATCATCAACATATAGTAGTAAAATAATAAAATCATCATCTGAAAATTTCTTCATAAACACACAATGATCAAATGTGGTTCTATCATACCCTTGGCTCATCATAAAGGAATCAAACTTCTTGTACCACTGTTTAGGTACCTGTTTGAGTCCATATAAGTTTTTCTTAAGCTTACATACCAGATTTTCTTTTTCCTTGACTTTGAAACCTTCTGGTTGCTCCATATAAATTTCTTCTTCTAAGTCACCATGAAGAAATGTTGTTTTTACATCAAGTTGTTCAACTTCTAAATTCAAGCGGGCAGCTAAACCAAGAACAACTCGGATAGAGGACATTTTCACAACTGGAGAAAATATTTCTTCAAAGGCAATACCTTTCTTCTGATTGAATCCTTTCACAACTAGTCGTGCCTTGTATCTTTGTTGTGAGCTATTATTTTCAGTCTTCAATTTATAAACCCACTTGTTCTTGAGAGCTTTCTTCTCTTTAGGCAATTTTACTAAGTCATAAGTGTGGTTCTCAAGTAAGGATCTCATCTTTTCTTGCATAGCTTTAACCCACTCATTCTTATTCTTATGTAGAATAGCTTCTTAGTAAGTTTCTGGCTCTCTCCCGTCAGTAAGCATAACATACTCATGTGGAGGATATCTGATAGATGGTTGTCGCTCTCTAGTGGATCTTCTCAATGGAATCTCAACTAGTGGTGAAGGCCTATTCAGTTGGTTCAGCATCATCAACTGTAGGAGTATCATCACTTACATTCTCACCATGATCTTCTTCTTCATCTCCCCCATGATCATCATGAACTATAGGTGAAGGAACTGGACCCAAACTCCAAGGAATATAAACAGAGGTTTCTGGCTTCTCAATATTATCACCATCATCAAACAATTGGTCTTCAAGAAATACAATATCTCTGCTTTTAATAATCTTCTTGTTCATTGGATCCCATAATCTGTACCCAAATTCTTCATGACCATATCCCAAGAAGATACATTCTTTTGCCTTACTATCAAGCTTTGACCTTTCATCTTTGGGAATATGAACAAATGCTTTACACCCAAAGACTCTCAAATGATTATAAGATATATCTTTTCCTCTACATACTCTCTCTGGAACATCACTTTGCAGAGGAACTGATGGAGAAAGATTTATCAGGTCAATTGTAGTTCTCATAGCCTCCCCCCAAAATGACTTTGGTAACTTGGCGTGGGAAAGCATACACCTAATCCTTTCTTCAATGGTTCTGTTCATCCTTTCTGCCACACCGTTCTGCTGAGGAGTTTTAGGAACTGTTTTCTCAAGCCTGATACCATGGAACCTACAATAATTCTCAAAAGGACCCCTGTACTCGCCACCATTATCTGATCGAATACACTTTAGTTTTCTGCCAGTTTCTCTTTCAACACTGACATGAAACTCCTTGAAAACATAGAGTACCTGGTCTTTAGATTTCAAAGCAAAAGCCCACACTTTTCTAGAATGGTCATCAATAAAAGTAACAAAATAAAGAGCACCTCCAAGAGTTCTAGTTTGCATAGTATAAACATCAATATGAACTAAATCAATAACATATGATCTTCTAGATGATGGATATGTCTGAAATGCAACTCTATGTGTTTTTCCAGCTAAGCAATGATCACAAGATTTAAGAGATGTACCTTGCAACTCTGGTAAGAACTGCTTTCTAGCAAGAGTTTGAAGTCCTTTCTCATTAATATGACCAAGCCTCTTATGCCAAAGATCTATACTTTCACCTTTTCGAATTGCATTAATCTCTCCTTTGTGTAGCTTAGCTTCCATGACATAAAAAGAGTTAATCTTCTTTCCTTTTGTCACAATTAGAGAACCTTTAGTGAGTTTCCATTTACTTTCACCAAAATAATGTGCAAAGCCCTCATCATCAAGTTTACTTGTAGATATCAAGTTAAGACGAATATCTGGAACATGCCTTACATATTTGAGTATCAATTTGCTCCCAATACTCGTCTCCAAGCAAATATCTCCAATACCCACAATCTTAGATGTACCACTGTTTCCCATTCTGACATTACCAAAATCACCAATAGTGTAAGATCTAAAGAAATCACCATGAGAAGTGACATGAAATGAAGCACCAGAGTCAATTACCCAATTACTGTCCTGAGCTACAAGGCTAACACAACCTTCATCACAAACAATAGTGATATTACCTTCAGCAGCAATTGTATTGGTCTCTTTCTCATTTTTCTTCATATCATTCTGTTCTCGCTTCCAAAACCTACACTCTTTCTTCATGTGACCTGGCCTGTTACAGTGAAAACATTCGATATCTCTTCTAGACTTGGATCTTCCTTTATATCCATGTGGATTTCTGCTATGACTTCTTCCACGTCTTTCTTGTTTTTCAGTAACAAATGCACTAGAAGAAGATTCACCTTGTTCTTTCTGTTGAATCTCGGATTTTGATGATGAAGTCAATTATCCTTTGTTATCTAATCTATATGTTGAGATAAGTGTGCAGGATTAACTACGATGAAAGTAAGATATGCAGCAGGAGTTGCGCTGGAGTCAAGACAATGATCACGTTGGGAGTTCGAGAGTTCGACGGAAGTTCGGACAGTCGTCGGAGGTTCTGCGGGAACAAATCCGAGAAGTCCATGAACTTGCCAAAGAAGCTCGTCGGAACTCGCCAAGTGGATCGTCGCAAGTCCAGGAGTTTACCGGAAGTCCGCAGGAGCATCACCGAGGGTTCATCGGATGATCGACGGAAGTTCGCCGGAAGCTCGTCGGAAGAAGCGATTGACGCTCCGGAGCAAGTTACAGTAAATGTCTTAAGAAATATCGTAGTTAGCATGTAGATTAAAGTTAGGAATGGGAGGTGATCCCATTAACTTAATCTTGGGGCAATTGGGCCCCTGAAAAACCCAAATTGGGCCGAATGGATCAACCCATTCGAACCCTGATTTCTGCCAAGCGGTTGAACCACCCAAGCCAGGCAGTGGCACCGCCTGGGCTCAGTCTCCGAGCGAGACTGGGCAGTGCAACCGCCCCAGCCAGGAGGTGGCACCGCTTGGGCTCGGTCTCCGAGCTCTGGCTGAGCAGTGCAACCGCCTCAGTCAGGCGGTGGTACCGCCTGAGCTCGGTCTTCGAGCTCTGGCAGGAGGTGCAACCGCCCCTGACAGAGGTGGCACTGCCCAGAGGCTCAGTCTTCGAGCTCTGCCAGGCGGTGCATCCGCCTCAGTCAGGCGGTACAACCGCTAAATCCCGGAATTCCGGGAATTGACAGTTTTGAGCTCCAAATTCAAACTGGGTTGGGGCCTATAAATACCCCACCCATTCAGCACTGAAAGGGCACTCAAAACACACTGAAATCCTGATCTTATTCTGTGATTCTTAGAGCTCAAAATTATTGTAAAGGCCAAAAGTTCTTCTCCCTCTTTTCTTCCAAGTTTTGGTCTTTAAAGAGAGGAGAGAAAATTCTGTAAGGGTTGTCTCCTAAGCCCGTCAAAAGGAGTGAAACTGTAAAAGGGTGGTTGGCCTTCGCCTATTGAAGGAAGGCCTCTAGTTGACGTCGGTGACCTCGTCGGTGGAGGAAGCCAAAAGTGGAGTAGGTCAAGATTGACCGAACCACTCTAAATCTCGGTTTGCATTTACTTTGAGCATATTATCTTTACTGCAAACGTCCTTAAAAGCTTACTGCTTTCTGCGCATATACGATTGGGTTTCAAGCTTTGCACTTTCCGAATCGGCGTTTAGACGTAAATCAGTTTTATCGTATGATCATCATATTTCAGTTTGCGCTTACGTTTTGATTTCTATCATAACTGCAAACTGCCTTTATATCCTTGCTTTAACTGCATCTCGCTTAATTAAGTGATTTACGAATCAGCATTTAGACGTAAATCAGTTTTTTCGTACGAATATCATATTTCAGTTTGCGCCTACTATCTGATTTGAACCATAACTGCAAACTGCATTTATATCTTTGCTGCATCTCGCTTAATAAAAAGTTAAAGTGATTTACGAATCGACTTTCTTACTGAAATCACTTTTATCGTACGAACACTTTTTTAATCGTCAAAAGTTTTCCGCTGCACTAATTCACCCCCCCTCTTAATGCTCTTGATCCTAACACTTTCCTTCTGGCATCTTCATTTAGCAAACTGTCTTTAACCATATCTATAGTTAGAGTCCCCTTTGGCGTGGAGTTACAAATAGTCACCACATACGTTTCCCAACTTTCTGGTAAAGAGCTGAGAAGTAATAATCCCTGCATCTCATCATCTATATTTATTTTCATAGCAACCAACTTGTTTGCAAGACTCTGAAATAGGCTTATGTGCTCAACAATGTTACCACCATCTTTATACTTCAAATTTACAAGCCTTCTGAGGAGAGAAATTTTATTTCCCACTATCTTTTTCGCAAAGAGGTTTTCTAACCTTTGCCAAACAACATCAGCTCTGGTTTCATCGAAAATATACTCATGCAAGTTTATATCCATCCATCTTCTAATATAGGCAATAGCTTTTCTTTATTGAACTTCCCAATTTTTCATCGTCCATAGTAGAAGGTTTATCTTTAACCTTGATAGGCTTATACAAATCTTTGCAATATAGTAAATCTTCCATCAGACGCCTCCAAGTGGAATAATTTGATGAGTTCAATTTAATCATACCATCTGACTGCTCCATTTCAATCACACAAGAAAAACTAGCACCAAATAACCTGTTGCTCTAATACCACTTGTTGGGAAAAACCTATTAAAGCGGAATATTCTTTTCCCTCTTTGTGTATCAAAATGGGTTCCTCATCAAAATACCAACTTGATATCCAAATGAAAATATCAACCAGCACAGCATAAACAATAGAGCAAAAATCAACCACACAGTGAGACCAAATTTTTTTAACATGGAAACCCAATATGGGAAAAATCACGGGACCGTAGTCCATCTCAAACTTTCACTATCAATAATAATGATAACAGGTTTACAGTAGGTCTTCTCTAGAATAACTAGAGGATCAGAATAACATCAAGAACATAGATCTTGGCTCTAGCATATAGATAGATCTCCTCAAAAGAGAATTCTAAGTCTCATAGAGTGGATATCACAGGAAAGTACCTTAGAGAGGGTAAACTACAAATCAACACCATTAGGATTGTATAGTTTGCTACAAGGATTCTCCACATAAAATTTGGGCCGAAACTGACAACGTTTGACCACAGATCGTCAAACAGAAAACTCAGAAACCTTACATTCTCTCTCCTCTTTTCTCTGCCCGCACGCTGCACGCGTTCACTCACCCACTCACGCCGCCGTCACACAATTTTTCCCTATCTCTCTTGATTTCTTTGATTTGGGCTCGTGGCCCAAATTTGTCCAAGCCCACCAACAGGATCGATTGGATCCAACTGCAAACCCACCCTACCATTTCTTCAATAACTCAACCAAGGCTAAACGAAATGTCGGTAATAAGTTTTGCATTTGTACTGACTAATAGCAATCAGATAGGTTGAGTATTTAAGATTCTGCTCTGGCTTAAACGGCCAGATCAAACTTGGGGAATTGGTCTCCATCCCGATATGCCTCTTAAAGAACGTACTTCAGATGCTCAACAATTCTCATCTCCAAGATTTACTAAAACTGTATCTTTTCTGCTAAATGAATGAGCTTCACTAGTGAAGAAGAAACTGTCATGTTCTCTTTTACTTCTCAGCAAAACTAGGAGGTGAGTTTATCTCTGCTGGAATTGTCATTTTGTTATCATCAATGGTCACTCTGCTAGTTGAATCGATTTAGGGTTTCGAAAGAGACTCGCAAACGTTCATCAAGGGAAGAGGAATGCAAACAACCTTATGCTAGGGTTACTGCCAAAACTTTCATGGTTTGGAGTGAAGACAAGACAGTTACGCAAGGAGAGGGACACTTCATTTGTTGCATGAGCTATTTTGAGTTCCCGGTGGCCCGATTCCAAAACATGACATTGGCAATACCTAATTGCTTCTGTGGCTTCAGGGCCTTCCCAGCTATCCTGAAGCATGAATCCTTGAAACAGCAGAACATGATCTGGTGAACAAAGTGTTTGTTGAAATCTCCCATCTGAATTCTAGAAAGGACAAGATTGCAGCTGCATACTTCCATCTTAATATTCCACATTATTAGTCTTCTTTGCTTACACCTTCCCATCACATGTCAGCTAACCGAGTCCATCTGATGTGCACGTCTTACTCTTAATCATTCCCCACATCGTTGCTTCACACTGCAGGGATCGATCGTCTTCCTCCGCTCTATAAAGTAGTCCCTTTCTGCACCTTGATCTCTCACACACATATCACGGAGCGTCGTCACAATGTGGAGGAGGGCCTTGTCGTTGGTCATGGCGATCGCGCTGGCCCTCGCGACGGCCGACAGCATCCCCTTCACCGATAAGGACTTGGCGTCGGAGGAGAGCCTGTGGGACCTGTACGAGCGGTGGCGGAGCCACCATACGGTGTCCCGCGACCTCGACGAGAAGCTCAGGCGGTTCAACGTGTTCAAAGCCAACGTGGCGTACATTCACGAGTCCAACAAGAACGACAAGCCTTACAAGCTCGGCCTGAACAAGTTCGGGGATATGACCAGGGAAGAATTCCGGGGGACGTTCGCCGGGTCCAAGATCGACCACCACCGGATGCTCAGGGGCGGCCGCGACAGCAGCGGAGGATTCATGTACGAGGATGCCGGCGACCTGCCTTCCTCCGTCGACTGGCGGGACAAGCGCGCCGTCACGGGCGTCAAGAACCAAGGCCACTGCGGTAACAGCGATGACGCTAAACCACACTCGTTGTCACTCCATTCATTGCAAATGTATTGATCTCGCAGGGAGTTGCTGGGCTTTCTCGGCTGTTGCTGCGGTGGAGGGGATAAACCAGATCAGAACTAATGAGCTCGTCCCCTTATCGGAGCAAGAACTAGTCAACTGTGACAAGCAAGACCATGGATGCAGAGGAGGTCTAATGGACTACGCATTCGAGTTCATCAAAACAAACGGAGGCATCACAACCGAGGCAGACTACCCCTACTTAGCCAAACAAACCAAATGCAATGTCATCAAGGTAACCGCATTCGATCAACCATTGTACGAACTAATAACTCTAAACCTGCATCTTGTCATGCTGATCTTACAGAAGGGTTGCCATGTGGTTGTGATCGACGGGTACGAGGACGTTCCCGTGAACGACGAGGAAGCTCTGATGAAGGCAGTGGCGAACCAACCTGTTTCCGTAGCCGTGGAAGCAAGCGGTCCAGATTTCCAGTTCTACTCTGAGGTCTAATCTCCACCATTAATGCTCTCTGTCATGCTAAAACCAAAAGCACCCACGTACTTTGTACTGATCTCTTTAGCTTACAAGTCTACTCCTGTGTCTGCGTACATGTATGGCAGGGTGTCTTCACAGGTGACTGTGGTACAGCTTTGGACCATGGAGTTGCAGTTGTAGGGTATGGAACAACACATGATGGGACAACGTATTGGATAGTGAAGAACTCATGGGGGCCTGAGTGGGGAGAGAGGGGTTATATAAGGATGGAGCGTGGGGTCTCAGCTCCAGAGGGGCTGTGTGGGATTGCCATGGAGGCCTCATATCCCGTTAAAGCATCACTCAACTGTAGCAACATGGAGTTGCCTCTCAAGGATGAGCTATGAGCTATGAGCTATGAGCTATGAGCTTTGAGAGAGACGGGGGGAGATTTAACTGCTGCTGCTTTATTGACCATGAAATGAAAACACATTTGATGTATTGGAATCTTCCTTAGATGGGAGGTAGCTTGTGGTGCTTATTTGAATTATGAATAAAAATATGTTTCCTTTTAATGGTATTTTTTGCTATCATATGTTTGTAGGGAAGTTAAGTTGATTTACTTAATAAAATGGTGAAAATTAATTAAATTTGGATGGAGTGTAATAAGATTGGGGATCCTAAGAACCAAAAAAGTCAATTATTGAGTTCCAAGTGTTGGATTTAATTTAAAATTTTAGATTTTTTTTTATGGTTATTTATGAAAGGATATGTCCTTTGGACATACGACCTTTCATGATAATCTTTGGGGTAAGACTCTATAAATAGAGTCATAAACAATCCTAATTTATTAGACTCAGAGTTTAATACAATTCCTCCACTTGTTTTGATATTTTTCTATTATTTTATTTTACTGTTTAATACAATTCCTAATTTTGCTTGGGTCAAAAAAAACATAAACTGTAAGCGATATCTCTTGACATTATCTTGTAGGTCTTCTTTAATGAGCAATATCTTATGGATCTTTTGTAATGAGCAATACTGTTGATTCTTGACAAATTCTAATTATGAGACTAAAACATACTTAATATGCTTAAAACTGATTTATGTGTATTTGTTAGATATTTAAAAAAATATTATTTGTTATTACTAAACATTCCACTGATGGGTGATAATCTTTCTCCTCTATTTCGATTTCTTGTCATAGTGTTTTTGATTTGATCCTACAATGGTCGTAATTTCTTCCGTTCGTTCGAATACAGTCTCACCGATAGATTAGTATTCTATGTTAAGTATTACTTTTTGTTTATGATTGATATCATGTATCAGTATGTAAATATAAATATAAATATAAATAAATAAATAAATATATATATATATATATATATATATATATATATATATATATATTATGACCATTAGAGTTCGATATTTGAACACCATTAGATAAATATAAATATAAATATCATTTTCGTTTTCTAAAATTGAATTCTTATTTTTAAGAAATTTGATCAACGAATTCACATGTTAAATGTGTGTTATTTATTGACTGATATGTAGTTTTGTTTATTGCTATGCTTAACTTATTTAAATTATGTATCTTAAGTATATTTAGATATCGTGTGTTACCACTCATCTCCTTGTCATTTGACATACAATTTCTAAATTATATAATAAAGGAACCAAACCTTTCACTGTACTTGGGAAATGAAACTATTGTCCACTTTCTGAAGTGACTGATGTTCTAACGAGATCATGCTAATCTGGCGATGTTTTTGATTGATTGATCTCTGCTCTTAGTATATTATAAATTATTTATAATTAAAAAATGAATGGTTTTTTTCTATGAAAACATGACTCGTATGCTCAACTTTCTTCATAGTAATTTAAGCCTAAACACTTCTTTTGACTTGCTTAAATAGACGTTAACATGAGGTTTTATATCAATTACATGTGCTTTACTCTCTGATACATCTGATATCCACTCAAGTATGTCTTGCAATATCCTTAGTTATGTAATTGTTATTAATACATGATGTTGAGATTAGATTTTTTTTTGTTTTTTTTGGTACAATAATCCTTTAAATGTGGGGCTTGTGGTGATATATGAATATGCAACTTTGATATGTAATTATGATAACTATGATGCATATACAAAATCAAGAAAAATGTTATGGCACTTGAAATTGGTAGGACAACTAATCATATGCAACATCATAATTTTTATGTCAACTTCTTGATGTTAATTTTTTTTCTAAAATTATGGGACTTCAATTCATTTTAATGATAATATTTATGTTATTTAATATCTTCTATACTATTTATGACCAATATTTAATTATTAAATTGTATGTGTAATATTGTAAGCAAATTATTAATTCTTTCATATTAAATTTTATTAGAAATATGAGGTCTTACCTATCTTATTTTATTTGTTTATATTTTATTGACATTTTATTATTAATATGAGGTCTTACATATCTTATTGATATTTGATTATATATTTAATCTTATAAATTCTAACATTAAGAAAAATGAGATGACTGTATGATATGTCATGATAGCATAAATGAATATTGTTATTAAATTATCGAGGGAGATAGATTAGCCTATAATGAGCCTTTCAATAATAGCAACCCAACTTGAGATTCAAAATTGTAATAACAAGTTGATGAGTTGGCCAATGAATAAATTAAAAAATATAAATAAGAAACACATTAGTACATAAATGAAGTATAACTTCAACTCCTATTCTTAAATGTTTATTGCTCTTATACAATGGTAAAGGTAGAGTTTTAATTCTGAAAAAGGCTCTAGGTGATATTTTTTGTAAGATATGACTCTATGAACATTCGGCTCTCTTATATGAGGGTATTTGTAAACACATGTGACAATCTCAAGAAGTTTTTATGAAAAATTAATATTCACATGCCGGTCGTTAATATGCAATCCCACAATTAATCATCTGTACTGTGTGTCTTATAATATAATTCTAGGTTAAAAAGAACATATTTAAAAGATATGATTCATTATGTTTGTTTATACTAAGTGAAGTTTAAACTTTATAAAGTACTTCATTGATCGCAAAGTATAAGCATCGAGAACCCACTTTATTATTTTATTTTACTTATTAATTATTTTAATTTAAATCTATAAAATTTTTAATTTTTTTTAAGAATTATTGGATTTAATTTTAAAATATAATTTTTTAAAAAATAATTTTTTTGGTAGATTTTTTTTTATGAAAGGACATGTCCTTTGTACATATGCCCTTTGATGATAATCTTTGGGGCACTTTGAGCCTCTATAAAATAAATAGAGTCATAAACGATTATAATTCATTAAATTTAGAGTTTAATATAATTCTTCTACTTATTTTGATATATTTTTTCTATTTAATTTTTTTCCATTTGATTTGTTAAAAGAGGCTAATCAAGTCACTCCATGATCTAGGAGAAATAATATCGATTGAATCTTAGGATGAAAATCTTAATTAATCTTGCATGTAAAAATAAGATTTTGCCTTAAGATAAGGTTTATGCATCTCCATATTCTTTCTAAATTTTATCTTTTATTGTTATCATTTTATTATTTTTTAATCAAAATGTGAATATCATATATTTATTTTACCTCAACACAAACACAAGGCACAGTTTAGATATTATTGTAAATTTGTGAACATGTTGTAATGGAGCAAAATTAGAAAAAACACAAATTGGTCAGTTCTGAAAACAAAATAAAATTAAAACTTGGTCAATGTGGTTGGTCAAATCATGTTCAACTCAGTATGATCAGCCATGACTACATCTTGTTGGACTAGGTTTGATCATCATGGATTCTGAAGCCCACACATTGCCCGCCCACTTAGATCGACATTGGAACCCAAACCAAATAATACAACCTTTAAACAGATTCCATTTGATATATATATATATATATATCTCTTTTTTCTTTTCTATTTGACACCAGGATCAAAGATCTATCATGAAAGGAAAGGACAATCCAAGACATATGCTCCTACTAATAATTATTTTTACATACCGTGAGTAGATTTCATCATGATCCAGACGCATTCAATCTGATCTTAAGTGATTATCGAGCTAAAATTCTGATCTATATATGTGACTTTGATTGGAGTTGGAATCAAATCACGTCAGGATCCTTGGCGAGTTAGGATCTCTATTGCTCTCTCTCTCTCTCTCTCTCTCTCTCTCTTTCTCACAACGGAGTCGGAGAAGACGATTCCAAGAGAAAGAAATGGTAGTCTGAAAAGTAAGCAGCCACGGCTTACTTGCATCATCAGGAGCGGAAACATATCACTTCTCTGTCAGCATCCATCATCAAAGAAGGATGAATTGCACATGGTGGGTGGAAGAGGAGATACGGGGTGGTAGGTGCGATGTCCAGGAATCACATGCACGAACCCATGGCGGCTGGCTCGTCCTTCTCTTAGTGCATGAATCATGTGATCTTTTTCTTCTTTTCTTCTACTCTTAATGTCTCTCTTTCTCTCGTCCTTTTTGGCTCTTTGTAACTCTATGATGCTGAGAGGAGGAGGACCAGGTGAGGTTGTCGACGGACGACGGCCTTCTTACGTTTCATTTCATGTATTTCAATAATCCATAATACCTTTTTCTCTTTTGTCTTCAAAAGCCCATCCTTTAATCGAACTCGATTCACTATTTTTGAGGATATGATAAGACTATTATTTTGTTTTTTTCTATTTTTGTTCTCGTCGATCAAACTCAAGTCCACACAGATGATAAGGAATCTATCGTACTGACAAGAATATTTTTTGATTAGATTTGAAGTTACAGAACTGATATTATCTAAAACAGTTTATTCAAATATATCTTTAGTCTGAACTCTACTGAACAAAATTTGATTTGATCGTTGGAGGGACTTTTGATGATAAATTTTCTTTCCTCTTTCAGACAGCTACAACCCTCAAAAAATAAATCAAGAATTAACGATGGATAAAATTAATTTCTCTAAATTTTACCCAATCTAGACTTAAGTGATCTAAGTAGAATTCAAAATTCACTTACATAGGAGACTTAATTAAGTGATCCAAGTAGAATTCAAACTCCAATTACGTGCCTATTTCTCTAAAATCGATAGGTATCTGAAACCAACGATTTCAATGAGGCGAATAGATTCAAGCTTTCCACCATCAGCTTCATGCATCATAATATATTTCACAAGAAATAAAGTTCTAAATACACAAAAAAGGGAAAAGTCAACTCAATCGATGGAATTGAAGGCATGGAGATTGGTAGATTTAGAAGGTGAAGGAAAATATTTGTTAGGTGAGGTATCTATCTTTTAGTAAACTTTATATATGAGCTTTGGTACTTTAAAAAGCGAATTTCTAGAAATATATACATATATTTAGATATTAATTTTCTCACTGGGCGACAGAAGATGACTACATTCATATATTATCTATCTATCTATCTATCTATCTTTGGGGAAAAGAAAACCTAACTGGAATAAGGTGGATCTAACTTTAATCTTATTTTTTTTATTCAAAATATTTTTTAATAGAAAGAAAAACCTCTTCCACCCTTCCTCTTCTGACCAAGACAGCTCAAAATAAAACATTATAGTAAATCGAATAAAAAAATCTTATAATATCCCAACTAATTCTAGGATAGCACTTTTAAATTTTTTTTTTTATTTAGTGCTTCTTTCTCAACTAGTAAGAGAGATAAGAGTGCTTCAAAGGAATAATAAGATGATTTTATTTTAGTATTTGGATAAGGAAAAAAGAAAGAAAAAGGAAAACGGTGTCTCAGCTTTGTTCATTCATGTATTTATTATATTTAAGATAGTGGATGCATTTGGGTGAGGGGGAGTATCACTGTTTCCAAACTAAACATTGAACTTGAGATGCCTACTTCTCTACCTTCTTCTTCACCAAAATGTTCCCATCAACAAAATGCAAGACCTCCCCCCTAGTCATGGGACCAGCAAATACGCCTGAAATATTAGACATCACATCTTCTCATTGATGAAGTGACGCTGGCTCATATGAGCCTTGTAGTACGACCAAATATCACCGGTGTCTATATCTAGACACTATCCAACACAAGTTGTGGTTGGTTTTGTTTTGTTTTGTTTTTGTTGGAGGGGCACATCACCACCAATGGAGTGCATTTTCATGCAAAGGAACTTGGAAATTTGGAAACACTATACTTATTATTACACATTTTAATGAAGCATATGTAACCACTTCGAAAAAATAAACTCATTCACATATCATCACTGTGGTTAACATTCATCTAAAACATTCATGTCGACTACCTTTAGCGAATGGTTAATATTAGTTGTTTATAGTAAAGAAGTATAGAAAATGTATAAACCACTTAAAAGTATCCCTAATACTTTTAACATTATAATATGTTCCTAAATACATTAATGTAAATTATACTTTCACAAATGACAGAAAGTGTATTTTTTTAAATATTTTTAAGGGATCATTATACAGTAAATTCAAATATAGAACGATAAAACCATAGTTTTGTTTTATTTTAATTTTTATAGGGTGAGATTTGATGCTAGGATAAAATTTCTCCTTCCAAATATGATTTGGATTTATGTCATAAAAATAATATCTCTATCTACAATGTAACATTGTTCCCATAATTATTCTACCGAAAGATGATTTGGATTTGAGATTCAACGCTAAGACATTATCATCGATAGTCAAAGTCTTTTTTCTCAAATAATAAAAAAAATTTATTGGCTAAACCAGTTTGAAATGTATTGGATGAGATTTTGAATCTTTAATATTTGATAAATGATTTACTACGCTATCATTGCCACCAGATTAATATTTTAAATATATAATAATAATATATATTAAGGGTAAGAAACTTCTCAAACGTATTATAAGATTATATATACACATATATATAAACAAATAAACATGAAAAATATAAGCTAATGTACATATCTATCTGCCTTCCGTACCAAGTCTTCATCTCACTCCCTGGTTCTTGATGGACCCAAAAGACAAAAGTTGTGAACGAAGCTTCTCATGTGGGGACTGCAACACACATCACATATTTATTTCATTAGACGAAACTAAGAAGCCCATTGATAGGAGATAGAAGGTGAGACTTCACTATCTCGACCAAAGACCAAAACATGATTTCGCCTTCTCCACAACAACAAGTCTGTCATAAGTAATAGAAAAGTCACCCATTTTACCAGTTGACAAATAATAATGAGACAATCTAAAGCTCATATCACACACAAATACCAATTAAACTAGTCTAATCAGAACAATAATGCAATTCAATAAATTGCAGACTCTTCTAATCGGAACAATAACGCACGACTATTTCTATTTGGTGTGACTATTTTTTTAAAAGCCTCTCTCTCTCTCTCTCTCTTAAATAGAAACGTCATCCATTTTCCTACTAGACAAATAACAATCACATGATAGCACGGCCATTTCTCCTTGGCGTTACGCGTTCTAAAACTCATATAATATCTAAATACCAATCAATCTAGTCTAAGAAGAATAGTAATGCAACAGAAAATTTAAATCGTTAAGTTGTGAATCAAACTCAATTATTCTTATGATCCTTAGTAATATAAGATTATTTTTAATCCCTTTTTCCCTTACCAATGATGTATATGTTACATTGGCATCCTGTTTAATATCCCATAAAAATTAAGTAAATAAAGGAATTATCACTATAAGAATCGCAAAGGAACTCCACTGAGAAATTTTAAGAAATATATGTTATAGATATGTAAATACCGAAGACCCATATATTAAATTATTATTAAAAATTATATATTCAAAGTACCCAAGTTAGGCGGTAGAGAGATAAAGTCCATCGGATATAATATTTATTGGAATGATTAAAATTTGTGGCAAAAATAACTAAAAGCCGTAGTAATCAGAACCACTCTCTTGGAAGGAATTTATTTCCTTTTTTAATTTAATATATTTCTATTATAGTCAGTCAACACGCGTGACAACGTTCCACCGACCATAAGTACTGAGGAATCTAATTATTATCCTTGCAAAAATAAAAAATAAAAATAAAAAACCGTCTATTTTTACAGTTCCTAAGCATAAATCATCTTGGTATCAATAATGTTCCGATATATAAGGAAATATACATAAGACATTACTCAATACGATACAGTCCAAGTCTTACACCGTAGTCGCAGCTTTAATCTACTTGGCTGTTCCTGACGCGGCACCACGTCAAATCCTATATTTGGCTCCAAAACAACAGGCTGTTCTATGGAATTAGTGGCCAAGCAATCTATGGTTGACAATAGGTTCTCCATGTATCCACCCAATCCAGTCTGCCTTCTCTTTCTATTAAAGACCAGTCTTTGGCCTTCCCATCTACCTCTCCTTCCACCTTCTCAACCAAGTCTCCCTTGTCGATCCTTGGAGAGATCCATCAGATAGGAAGATCAAGCAGTTGTCGTCGAGTTGCGGAAATGACAGCTTCAGTTACTCATCGAAATGGCCTCATCCGGCGATGGCACGAGGCCGGGAACGAGTGCGTGCCGCCGACCGACGTCCAGATCGTGACCTCGGACGGGAAAAGCATACCGGCCCATTCCAGCGTATTGGTGTGTGATTCCTTCTTTGGTTTGTGTCTCGGATCCGATTGGGTTGTAGTTTTTTGCTTCTGACTGCCGGATCCTCAGGCTTCGGCTTCTCCTGTGCTGGAGCGGATGTTGGATCGATCACGTAAAGGTGGCAACTCTGAGAGGATCATCCACGTACTCGGCGTCCCCCACGACGCTGTCCTCGTCTTCCTGCAGTTCCTCTACTCCTCCGGGTAAAGCCACTCTGATCTCGGCATGTGAACTCCTCTCTTTTGAGATCACTGATGATCCTAGCTTTAATGGGTATGGTGATTACGATCAGGACTGGGATGTGGTCGAGGGAAGCGGAGGAGGAGATGGAGAGGCACGGCATGGCGCTGCTGGCGCTGTCGCACGCGTACCGCGTGCGGTGGCTGAAGCGGCGGTGCGAGGCCGGCGTCGCGGCGTGGCTGAGCGCGGTAAAGGTGATGGACGTGCTGAAGCTGGCCAGGCTGTGCGACGCGCCGCGGCTGTACCAGCGGTGCATGAGGCTGGTGGCCAAAGACTTGGAGGCGGTGCAGCAGTCGGAGGGATGGCGGTTTGTGCAGAAGCATGATCCGGGCCTGGAGACGGAGGTCCTCCAGCTCCTGCAAGAAACATCACAGGTTTGTGATCTGACAGAAGTCATGGATGCTTGTGTGATCTGTAATGAATCATCGATGTCCAATTACTTTGATAGGGTAGTCCGCGATTCAGATCCGGCACAGAAGAAACTAGCTGTCCCTTTTTTGTTCTTGCAAGGTAGATTTTTATGGGCAAGATGAAGTACTGTAAAGAATATCTCAAGGAGGAGATTAAGGATTAACGGGACTAGTCTTGAGGTTTTAGCTCCATAAGCATAGGTTGTCTGGGGAACTGCCAAGATTCATTATGATGTGGAACTTAGGTAGAAACTGGTCAAAGAGAAGTAATAATGTTTGGAAGAGTAGTAGGGATAAGAAAAAGAGGAATGGATGAAGAGAAAGAGGACGGAAGTTTTGCTTTTGGTTATTGTTATGGAGACATTTTTCCAGTAAGATAAGGCATCATGCATTCCCAGGAAACAACATGGAAGGAGAGGTTGGTACCTGACAGATGCAAATCCAGTCAGCCTTAAAATGCTTACCGAAACAACATATTGACTGCAGTCATATATACATAATAATAATAAAAGACATACTACAACATTGTCTCTGTCTTCTTTTCTCCACATTTATTTTCTCGTGGGTGAACCAAATCAGAGTCATGGAATGTTTTTTTTTTTTTCTTCTTCTTCTTCTTCTTTTTAATGAGCGTGTACGTGTCAAATATCACAAGTGGAAAACACCGTCCTGCAACTCTGAATGGAGGTCACACTGCAACCAGGGAGATGCTGTCATGTCATTTCAGTCTTCGCTAATGACGATCGATCACTCATTTCGTTTGCGATCCATGGCATGCGCAGCGAGGGAAGCGATGGCGGAGAGAAAGGGGAGATCAAGACAAGTACAGGCAACTGAGCGAAGCCATGGACTGCCTGCAGCACATATGCACCGAAGGCTGCACCGACGTCGGGCCGCACAACAGCCGTCCCCCGGCCTACCCATGCACCAGTTTTAGTACGTGCGAAGGGCTTCAGCTCCTCATCCGCCACTTCGCTGCCTGCGGCCGGAAGCTGTCTCCGAAGGGCTGCACGCACTGCAAGAGAATGTGGCAGCTCCTCCGCCTCCACTCCTCCCTCTGCGATCAGCCTGACTCCTGCAGGGTTCCTCTCTGCGAGTAAGCCATGCATGCATGCCCCTCTATCCAGCTAAATACCTTCTTGCTTCCTCAAGTTGCTTACCTGTGTTGTGTTATTACCACAGGCAGTTCAAGAAGAAGGTGCAGGAGGAGAAGGTGGACAGGACATGGAGACTTCTAGTGAAGAAGGTTGCTACTGCTAGGGTGATGTCTTCTTTGGCCAACAGGAAGGTACCAGAAATAGTGCAGAAATCAAGGGTGAGATATAGAGGAACAAGATAGATTTATGCTGGCCACGTACAATTTTCGCTTTTTGTTTTGGTTGAGATGTACGTTACATATATACAAAGAGTAATATGATTCTTTTATCACCACCTTGTTTTCTTTAATGACAATGTACCTTCTTAATTTTAATCTCTCTCTCTCTCTCTCTCTCTCTCTCTCTCTCTCAAGGTTGCATCATATATTAAGCGACATTATCAATTGTAAAGGATGGAATCATGTTAAATATTAGCTAATATATTTTTTAAAAAATATTATATAATTTTTTTATAATACTAGGCTTTAAATAATAGTATATGTTAGTGAATAAAAGTACCGTAACTGATGAGTCAGCATGGTTAGACCCACGTGCCGATGTCGGGAACTTCTGGTAGAACACGAGGGTTGAAACGGTAGGACTAGGCTAATCCTCTCTAGCGGCTGAGGGGTGGCTCTCCAAGGTCCACCGATCTTGAGCTCTGTTTGAGGGAAGAAGTGTCCTCTCGTCGCTAGGATAGATGGCGATCTTCCTCACCACACGAGCTCCTCTAGGAGACGGGACTAGCATCGGTCGGGGTCCGAGCCACTGGACTGCCCTCCTCTGCATGTTGGGAGATGACTTCGGGGTGAAGGCACTTGCGGCTCGATGACGATCTCCTCCCTGCAAAATGGTCTTCGTCGGGTGGATCCCGACTTTGGCCCCTCCGACGATCAAGCTTGATGGGTGTGGATTCCTCTCCCTTTTTGGAATCGGCCGGAGATATATATACCTGTGTGCGAGAGTCGGTCGCGCCCTGGTTCCCCCTGGCTGTTGACCCTCGCGGGGGCATGATATCCCCTCTGACGAGCTGACGTCTTTGGGGGGGGGGGGGAGGTGGTGCCTCTGCGATATTAAATGGCCCCGTCACAAAGTAGACGACACCGCCCCAAGCTCTCGGGGTGGTCAGGTCACATAGTTGTACGGTTGGAACTTGACGTGGCGTGCACCCCATGATTGCGATACTATGCACCTCATGGTTCTGGTACCATATGGCTTTGCATTTATGACTGCTAGTTTGTGATATTCGCGGTGAGTCACCTAGGGTCAAAATATGTCCTATAAGTATATATTAGTGATAATTGTAGTTTAAGCTAACAATGTTATAGGCAGTTGATAGGTAGCTGAAGGAGACTGTACATAACGCTATAAATGCAAGTTTTGAGATTTTGGAAGAACATATATGATAAACTTAATTTTAGAGAGATAAATATGATAAGATAACTTCTTGAGAAAAGAAAATCTTTTTTTAGGTTGTCCCTTTTGCATATTTTGCAAAGAACACCCTTATTATTTGTAATCCATGAATATCTTCTTCGAAAGAAATATTCATAAGTTTTTTCATCTCGTATTTGAGAAGGGAATGTCTCAAAATCAATAAGTTTTTTCATCACAAAGCAGACGACACCACCCCAGGCTCTCGGGGTGGTCAGGTCACATAGTTGTACAGTTGGAACTTGACGTGACGTGCACCCCATGATTGCGGTACCGTGCCCCTCATGGTTCTGGTACCATATGGTGTTGCATTTATGATGGCTAGTTTGTGATGTTCGCGGTGAGTCATCTAGGGCCAAAATATGCCCTATCAGTATATACTAGTGATAATTGTAGTTTAAGCTAACAATATTATAGGTAGCTGAAGGAGACTGTACATAACGCTATAAATGCAAGTTTTGAGATTTTGGAAGAATATATATGATAAACTTAAGTTTAGAGAGATAAATATGATAAGATAACTTCTTGAGAAAAGAAAATCTTTTTTTAGGTTGTCCCTTTTACATATTTTGCAAAGAACACCCTTATTATTTGTAATCCATGAATATCTTCTTTGAAAGAAATATTTATAAGTTTTTTCATCTCGTATTTTGAGAAGGGAATGTCTCAAGATCAATAAAGAAAAGCCCAAGGGCAGTGAATTCTAAGATCAAAAACTTTGAGAAACAAGTCTATGATATTTAGGTGAGCCAAGGGCTTATCAATGCTCCCTCCCGTAGGAGAGCCAAGGGCTTATAGTTAAGGTGCATGACTTTGTGCTATCTTTCTAGAGCCAATCTAATTAGGACCATTTGGTCGGTCGACCATTGGTGCGGCCCGTAGGCTCGCGAGGAATTATCCTTTCGAAGCATGTGGGCTCTAAAAAGTACCTTTAAGGGTAAGGAAGACTTGGCTGACTTATGAGCCCTTGGTTCCCATACCCCTCAACCAATGTGGGACTAAATGACCTTATTAGTGCTCCCTCGTAGGGGAGCCAAGGGATCATAGCGAAGGTGCACGGCTCGGGAGCAAGTTTGCTCGGTCGAGGTGCAGGTCTTGGGCCTTCCTTCTAGCACCAATTTGATAAGGGACCATTTGGTCGGTCGACCATTGGTGCAGCCCGTAGGCTTACAAGAAATTCTCCGTTTTGGGCGATGAACGTACCCACACGATTTTACCCTTTTAGGGTATGTGAGCTCTAAAAGGCACCTCTAAGGGTAAGGGAGACCTGACGGACTTATGAACCCTTGGTTCCTATTCTTCTCAACCAATGTGGGACTAAATGGTCTTATCAGTGCTCTCTCTCGTAGGGGAGCCAAGGGATTATAGCCAAGGTGCACGGCTCGGGAGCAAGTTTGCTCGGCCGAGGTGCAGGCCTTGGCCCCTCCTTCTAGTGTCAATCTAATAAGGGACCATTTGGTCGGTAGGCCATTGGTTCGGCCCATAGGCTTGCGAGGAATTGTTCGCTTGGGTGATGGACGTACCCACACAGGTTTGTCCTTTCGGAGCATGTGAACTCTAAAAGGCACCTTTATGGTGGCCACCTCTTCGGTCGTAATAGTTTAGTGAGGAAGTTGTTCGACCTCTGGTGGCGGTTCAGTGTCTAATCTCGAGGCGAGTTTTGCCAAGGCATTGGCTTGCGTGTTCTGCGTTCGCGGCACCCTTGCTATGGCGAAGCCTCAGAAGCAGCTAATGAGTTTATTTACCTCCGATAGATATTTCGTCATGGTGGCATCCCGAGCCATGTAGTCTCCATTGATATGGCCGACTACTAGCTAAGAGTCAGTAAAAACTTGGACGTCTTTGACTTGTAGTTCGAGGGCCAACTTGAGGCCCGATAGGAGCGCTTCGTATTTGGCTTCGTTGTTGGTGGCTTTGAACTCGAAGCAGAGTGCATGCCTGAATGTCCGACCATCAGGGTTTTCAAGGACGAGACTAGCCCCGCCTCCCTTTGCGTTCGTCAAGCCATCAATGTGCAAGTTCCACCCTTGCTCTGTATGCTCATTATCGCTGTTGCCCGGGGGGGTCAATTCTGAGATGAAGTCGGCTACGGCTTGAGCCTTGATGGCTGTTCTCGAGACATATTGCACGTCGAACTCCTCGAGCTCGACCGACCACTTAAGCATTCGTCCAGACACATCAAACTTGGACAATATCTCCAGCCCGCTGAGGATGTAGCTCAGGTAGTAGATCGATTGTTGTACTCCGGAGTCGTCTCGGGTTAGGACAGAACTGATGGCATGCTCAGAAGCTGCCAGGTGGAGGCTGAGTGATTCTCTCGAAGAGACCGTAGCAAGTCGGGGTAGGCGTGCTAGGTGCTCCTTTAGTCGGCAAAAGGCCTCTTGACATTCTGAGGTTCATTCAAAGACCTTTGGGTTTTTCAGAATTCGGAAGAAGCGGAGGCACTTATCCCCTGACCGAGATAGGATCGTTAATGATAGCTTGAACCTTTTTTGAGTTGGCGTCAATTCCCCTTTGGTGGATTTTGAATCCGAGGAACTTTCTCGAGCTGACTCCGAAGACACATTTGGTGGGGTTTAGGCGCATGCAGCATTTTCGCAATGTCCTGAACATCTCGGTGAGATCCGTTAGGTGGGTCCGGGCGGATTTGCTTTTGACGATCATGTCGTTGATGTATACTTCCATGTTCCTACCGATATGGTGGGTGAATATCTTGTTTATCATCCTTTGGTAAGTTGCCCCTGCGTTCTTCAACCCAAATGGCATGATCTTGTAGAAGTACACTCCTCGGTTTGTGATGAATGTCATATGTTCCTGGTCTTCGGGGGTCATCTTGATTTGGTTGTACACCAAGAATGCATCTAGGAACGTGAGGAGCTTGTGCCCAGAAGTTGAGTCAACTAGCTAGTCGATCCTCGGTAGTGGGTAGCAGTCATTCGGGCACACCCGATTTAGGTCGGTGTAGTTAACGTGTTAGGATCGGAGCGGCACTAAGAGGGGGGGGGGGTGAATTAGTGCAGCAGTAAAGTGTGATAAACTTTTGACGATTTAAACACTTTCGGAAACTTCGTACGATAAAAGTAACGTTTTCATTTGAAACTGTTTCGATTGTGTTTTAACTTGAAGAGATAAGTAAGACGGAGACCAAGAAGTAGAGCATTAAAGTACAAATGGTTTGCAGTAATGTAAATGAAAATAAGTAAATGCAAACCAGAGATCACGCTGATTTTACAGTGGTTCGGTCAAATGACCTACATCCACTTGCGAGGCCCCTCTTCGATGAGGCTCCCACCTTCCACTAGCAAATCTCTTGAAATGGAAGGGCAAATACCCCTCTTACAACTTTTTACAAACGGTTCACTCTCTTACAGATTTTCAGCAAGAAAGAAGGAGGTGAACACTAGCAAATTGAAAACAAGACTAGCAAAGACTTTTCTAAGACCTTTCTCTCAAACAATTGCTGCTCAAAAAGTTGTATTCTCAGCTGAGACTTGAGGGGTATTTATAGGCCTCAAGAGGATTCAAATTTGGGCTCCAAAAATTTGAATTCTCTTATGTTCCCGATGCTGGCGGTGCCACCGCCCAGCCAAGCGGTGCCACCACCCAGCCCAGGAGTCGTCACCGCCCAGCTCTCGGGTGCTGGGCGGTGCCACCGCCTAGCCCAATTCAGCTCACTAGTTGGGCTCCAAACTTGGCCCAAACCAGTCCGAACTCGGGCCCAATTGGCCCCTACTTGAGTTATAGGATTAACACCTAATCCTAACCCTAATTAACGTGCTAACTACGAATTTAAAGACATTTTCTAAGCTATTACAAAGTCTGTAAGTCAAGACTTCTTCCGGCGAGCTTCCGGCGAACTTCCGACAGTCTTCCGATAAACTCTCGGAAACCATTCTACGGACTCCCGGCAAGCTCCTAGACTTCACGATTTGATCTTGGCGAGTTCCAACAAGCTTCTTCGGTAAGCTCCGATCTTTCTCGGTGAGCTCCGCGAACTTCCAACGAACCTTCCGGCGAGCTTCCGAAAAACCCTTCGGCAAGCTCCCTACTCATTCTCGGCTAGTTCCGGCAGCATTCCCGACGAACCTTCGGACTTCCGTCGAACTCTCGAACTCCCAACGAATCCTTCGTGCTTGACTCCAGCACTTTGTTTTGCTTTATGTCTTCATCGTTATCATAGTTAATCCTGCACACACAAACCAAAACTCAACTCCGATCTAGACAATTATTACAACGCGAATTGACATTCTGTTGCCCGGCACGTCATTGGTTGGCGCTTCGTCCGATTCTTCGGTGCATCGTCCTCTCTTGCGGCTTGTTGCCCAATCGGCGGTTGACCTCCGCAACCCCGATATCCTTGGCGTAATTTCGCTCTCCTTGGCCCGATGCCCGACATCCGAAGCATTCAGCCATCCAATATCCTGACGTGATCTCTTCCGGCGCAACGTCAATTCCTCCTGCGTCAACTGTCTAAACCTGATCGAGTAGACCTACATCGCTCAAAATGCAGTTTAAATCATAAACACATATCAAGTGGTTTCATCATCAAAATACGAGATTCAACAATCTCCCCCTTTTTGATGATGACAACCACTTGATGACGGAGTTAACCTTAACTCTCGGAGTTTAAACAAACTCCCCCTATCAATATGCCATATTGATAGAACCTTGAATTCAAACTGAATTCAAGTCATTGCAATATTCATCATGAATACTTGCAACACATCATCATGAACATATGCATAAACTTATGCATATCATGTCATCAACATACTTCTCCCCCTTTATCATCAACAAAAAGGAGAAGTACAACTATTCTTTGTGTTTGTAATATAAATTCAACTCATTGCATGAAAAACATAATATTAAGTTTTATCATCAAGCAGTTTTGAAGCTAGAAAATTTAGCAAGTATTGCATCATGCTTAGGACATTCAAGCTATCAAGTTTTAGATATGCAAGTTTTACAACATACAAGATAGCACTTTTGGTAATGTTCAAGATAGTAAGTTCTACATCATGTAAGCTAGCAATATTGAGATGTTCAAGAAAGCAACTCTTGCTTCTTGAAATATGCAAATTTGTCAAGTTTTGCTAGATGTGCAAGTTAGCATTTTTGCCTCTTAAGATAGGAAAGATAGCACATTTGCTTCTTTTGAGATAGCAACTTTTTGCTTCTCTTTAAACTACAAGCTAGCAATTTTTACGATATGTAAGTTTCACAATATACAAGCTAGCAAAAATTTCGAAAGCAAATGCAAGATAGCTTTCTTGTGTAAGCTCATAATTCTTGCTTCCTATTGCAACGTGCAAGTTGCAAGTTTTGCTTCTTGAGATAGGCAAGATAGCACTTTTGTAATTTTTGTTTCTTAAGATAGGCAAGCTTGTGATGTTCAAAATAACAAGCTCTTTCTTCTAGAAGTGCCATTTTTGCTTTCTTTGCAAAGTGTAAGCTAGCAAAATGTTTGAAAAAGGTGATCAAGTTTTGCAACATACAAGCTAGCAAAAATGCCAAACTAGCAAGAGATAATGTTTTACATGAGGCAAGCAAACAATTTGGCAAATGTTACATTTGCATCTTCTCTTTTGAGAAGTGCAATTTTTGCTTTCATCTTGAATTGTGCAAGCTAGTTAGTTTGCCTCTTTTCATGATGTCCACGCTAGAAATTCTTGCTCCCTCTTTGTCATTGTCAAAAAGAAGGGAAGACCCTTATATCAATTTTCATATTATGGCAAAGGTAAGTATCATTCTTATTTGTGCATCATTATATATTCAAATTAAAACATACACAATTTCAATAACCTTATTTTTCATGCACGATACCGAAAAATAAATCAATCATCATTAATAAGCATATCATACATGCTACTCAAACATTAAAATTTTCAAGCATTTATCAACATGTTGATCATGATACCAAACATTCATCATTTAAAGCATTCATGATACACATCATATGCAATAAATACATCATGTACATCATTATCATAAGTATTGTATACATCATTTTAACTTTATGAATATTTCATCATTGCATGCATCATACCAAAACATTTCAAGCCATGCAAGCCATAAATACAAAGAAATCATGTCATGAAGGATAAAATCATTTGAATACCAAAAGACATGATTCATATAGTAAATATCTTCTTTAAATAAAATATCAAGAAAAATCATAGGAGTACAAAGAAGAGATATTGTTTTAAAAGAAAAATCAAGTAATAACTCCAAGAACTCACAAGGAAAAATCATGATTCATTTAGAAAATCTCATCTTAAGAGAATATCAAGTAAAATCGTAGAAGATCGATTAATGAGAAATTTTGATTTATAATAAAATCTCATGTATCGAATGTCGAGAAATCAAAATGATGATTTATATAAAAAAAATATCACAAGTTATATTCAAGAGAAAAATCATCATTCATTTTCAACTTATTCAATTTGTCACATCAATATTTCTTAGATATGCATGATACCAAAATATGGTTTTAAATCTTTAACATATAACATGCATAAATTGAAAGAAGAAGGGAAGAATTCAAACGTATAAAGATTTCAACCATCTCATAAACAAATGTAAGACCAAGTCATGAATCCAAAATTCCATGAATCAAAATGATCATCAAAGGTAATCTCATGTTATTCCAAGAAATCAATATCATGATTTTGATAAAACTCATTTCAAATTTAAATAATCAAAATCATCAAAATATCAACATTACTTTCAAGAGATTCAAAATGGTATACATAGATTTATCATAATAAACATCAAGATCAATAGGATAGAGAAAAATAATTTTTCAAGGAAAAAATATTTTCCTCTTTTTAGTTGTTTCAATTCATATGATTTTATTTCACTTATACCAAATAAAAACATGTATAATGTTTAAAACCGAAAGTGTAAGATTTATTACAACAAAGATTAATAAGGCACTTTCATTATGGTAAAAATCAATAATCCATAAATCACAAGATTCATATGCATAATTTCAAAATTTATTAAGCATGATCATTATGCATGACACTAATACATGGTTTCAAAATGTTTAATATTTTCATTACATCATTATGCAATGGTTTCATTGAACATAATTTTGAATGATTCTTATAGATAACTAAAACTTCTTTAGTTTTAATTTATGTGATTGACTTTATATTAGCATGCTCAAGTTTTGTTCTTATGTCAAAAACATACATCATGTTTGAAAACCAAAGACAAGGTTTAAAAAAAATCATCAAGCCTTCCATATAAAAACCATGCATCATCATTGAAGGTTAATATGGAAATTATCAAAATACACATTCTTGCTTCTCAAGCACATATATATGATTATTTAAATCTAACATCTTATTCTATTAACATAAAACATAAAATTTTCAAGAAAAATAATTATTCAAAAGAAAAGAGAAAATGCATCATGGAAAACATCAAGTAATTTCAAAATAATTCAAGAGAGTTGAGTTACTTACCTTGTAGTCGAAGCCCGTCAAAGCCCAATTCGTTGTTTCACCTTTGGAAGTTCTTGATTCATCCTTGGTTGCCTTCCTCTTCTTTGGCCTCTTCCTCCGTTCAAGTTCATTGTTTATTTTAGATTTTTGTTTAATAAACTTATTAAGATTTAGTGTTCGAAATTCAAGTTCATCATTGTCCTCATCACTTGAGTCATTGCTCAAGTGGTATCCATTTGTCCGGAGTTCCAAATCCTTCCTGTTCTTTGGAAGGTGGTTCAAGTGTTCATTGTGTTCATCATGTGCATTGCGCACCATTTCATATGTCATCAATGAGCCGATAAGTTCTTCAAGTGGAAAAATATTTAAATCTTTTGTTTCTTGTATTGCCGTTACTTTTGATTCCCAAGCTTTAGAAAGTGATCGTAAAACTTTACTACCAAGTTCAAAATTCGAGAAACATTTGCCAAGAGCTTGTAAACCATTGACGACATCCGTAAAACGGGTGTACATGTCAACAATGGTTTCGCTCGAATTCATTCGAAAAAGCTCGAAATCATGTATTAAAATGTTAACTTTCGAGTCTTTGACTCTACTAGTTCCCTCGTGCGTGATTTCAAGTGTTCGCCAAATATCAAAAGCCGTTTTGCACGTTGAAATCCGATTGAACTCATTTTTGTCCAAAGCACAACATATGGCATTCATAGCCTTTGCGTTTAAAGAAAACATCTTCTTCTCCAAATCATTACAATGGTTCATTGGAAGAGAAGACATTTCAAATCCATTTTCGACTATGTGCCATAAATTCAAATCCAAAGAAAGTAAGAAAACTCTCATTCGAGTTTTCCAATAAGTGTAGTCCGTCCCATTGAAAAAGGGAGGACAAATGAGAGAGTGACCCTCTTGAAAGCCGTAAAGAGCCATTTCTATTTGGGTGTTAAACCAAGGTAGAAAAACGTGGCTCTGATACCAATTATTAGGATCGGAGTGGCACTAAGAGGGGGGGGGGGGGGGGGGGTGAATTAGTGCAGCAGTAAAGTGTGATAAACTTTTGACGATTTAAACACTTTCGGAAACTTCGTACGATAAAAGTAACGTTTTCATTTGAAACCGTTTCGATTGCGTTTTAACTTGAAGAGATAAGTAAGACGGAGACCAAGAAGTAGAGCATTAAAGTACAAATGGTTTGCAGTAATGTAAATGAAAATAAGTAAATGCAAACCAGAGATCACGCCGATTTTACAGTGGTTCGGTCAAATGACCTACATCCACTTGCGAGGCCCCTCTTCGATGAGGCTCCCACCTTCCACTAGCAAATCTCTTGAAATGGAAGGGCAAATACCCCTCTTACAACTTTTTACAAACGGTTCACTCTCTTACAGATTTTCAGCAAGAAAGGAGGTGAACACTAGCAAATTGAAAACAAGACTAGCAAAGACTTTTCTAAGACCTTTCTCTCAAACAATTGTTGCTCAAAAAGTTGTATTTTCAACTGAGACTTGAGGGGTATTTATAGGCCTCAAGAGTATTCAAATTTGGGCTCCAAAAATTTGAATTCTCTTATGTTCCCGATGCTGGCGGTGCCACCGCCTAGGCCAATTCAGCTCACTGGTTGGGCTCCAAACTTGGCCCAAACTAGTCCGAACTCGGGCCCAATTGGCCCCTACTTGGGTTATAGGATTAACACCTAATCCTAACCCTAGTTAATGTGCTAACTACGAATTTAAAGACATTTTCTAAGCTATTACAAAGTCTGTAAGTCAAGACTTCTTCCGACGAGCTTCCGGCGAACTTCCGACGGTCTTCCGATAAACTCTCGGAAACCATTCTGCGGACTCCCGGCAAGCTCCTAGACTTCACGATTTGATCTTGGCGAGTTCCAACAAGCTTCTTCGGTAAGCTCCGATCTTTCTCGGTGACCTCCGCGAACTTCCAACGAACCTTTCGGCGAGCTTCCGAAAAACCCTACGGCAAGCTCCCTACTCATTCTCGGCTAGTTCCGGCAGCATTCCCGATGAACCTTCGGACTTCCGTCGAACTCTTGAACTCCCAACGAATCCTTCGTGCTTGACTCCAGCACTTTGTTTCGCTTTATTTCTTCATTGTTATCGTAGTTAATCCTGCACACACAAACCAAAACTCAACTCCGATCTAGACAATTATTACAACGCGAATTGACATTCTGTTGCCCGGCACGTCATTGGTTGGCGCTTCGTCCGATTCTTCGGTGCATCATCCTCTCTTGCGGCTTGTTGCCCAATAGGCGGTTGACCTCCACAACCCTGATATCCTTGGCGCAATTTCGCTCTCCTTGGCCTGATGCCCGACATCCGAAGCATTCAGCCATCCAATATCCTGACGTGATCTCTTCCGGCGCAACGTCAATTCCTCCTACGTCAACTATCTAAACCTGATCGAGTAGACCTACATCGCTCAAAATGCAGTTTAAATCATAAACACATATCAAGTGGTTTCATCATCAAAATACGAGATTCAACATAACGCACATCCTCCAACTTTCATTTTGGCTTTTTAACAAGGACTACATTCGATAGCCACCATGGGTATTTTGCTTCTGCGATGAATCCCACTATCAGGGGTCACTCTATTTCATCGTCAATAGCCTTTTGATGGTCAAACGCCAGCTTTCAAGGTCATTGCTCCACGGGCCGCACTTGAGGACTGATATTCAAGTGGTGTTGTGCGACCGCCCGGTTGATCCCGGGCATGTCCATTGGCGACCAAGCGAAGACGTCGACGTTTTCAACTACTAGGTTGATGAGCTTTTCTCTTTCCTCCTCTAGTAATCCTGACCCGACCCTGATGACCCTATCGGGTCGGTCGTGGTGCAGTGGGATTTCCCGGGTGTGTTCGGTTGGTTCGAGTCGCTGCGTGGGCTTAGCATCGTTACGAGGATCAATGATAAGATGTTCTTGTCTTGGCCTTTTTGGGAATGCAATGACCGCCAGGTAGCATTGTCAGGACTCCCGAGGGTCGCTCCTTGCTTCCCCGACTCCTTCTCGTGTCGGGAATTTTATCGCTCGGTGATATGTGGAGATGACAACTCTGAATTTGTTGAGGGTTGGGTGGCCTAGGATAGCGTTGTACGCTAAGGAGAGTTCCACCACCATAAAGGTTACCATGACTGTCTTGACCTGTGGGCCTTCTCCCAGGGTGACTGGTAAGGTGGTCATGCCAAGGGACGAGACGGAATCCCTTGTAAATCCGGTGAGTGCCGATTGACTTGGGGCGAGGTCTTCCTTGGTCAGGCCGAGTTTTTGGAAGGCATCGAAGCATAGGATATCGGCAGAGCTCCTGGTATCCACGATAATCCTTTTAACCCGAGCATTAGCGATCCTGGCCGAGATGACCAATGCATCGTCATGCTCCAGGTATTTGGTTTCTCCCGATGGGAAGGTGATCTCGGGGTCCTGGGGCTGCCTCGGGCGCTTCTCTACAGTCGCTCGGGCATAAGCTTTCCGTCCTGCCATGCTATCTCCCCTGGCCATCTGACCGTTATTGATCACATCAATCTGTTTTTCGACCAGCCTGGAGGGGCAGGGAGACATTTCGTGTGGCCTTCTAATGTAGTGCCCCAAGTGCCCCTAGCACATGAGCTATTCGATTTGGTTCTTGAGGTCGTGACATTCCTTGGTGTCATGGCCATGATCATGATGGAACCGGCAATACTTCAAACAGTTCCTGAGCTCGCGGGGGTGCCTTCATCGGGTTTAGGGCTTTTAGGAGTCCTCTCTCCCTGATATGTAGGAATATCTCAGTCCTGGAGGCGTTCAAAGGCAGGAGCCGTCAGGTCTCCTTCTTGGCGGCGCCTGGAGCTGCCCTTAGGTTGGTTCCAGTCGTGGCCTTTTGTTCTCCTCCCGTTTTCCTGCCACCAATGCCTCGATAGCTACATATTGGTTGGCCCGTTGAGCATTTTGGGAATGGCTGTAGGGGGGCATTCGACCAGCAACTAGAAGAACCTAGAGGGTCAGAGTCCCATTAGAAAATCCTGCATTATCAAGGAAGGGTGAGCGTCAGGCAGCCCCCGGATTTCAGTAGCAAAATGTGTTACAAAATGAGCAAGTGACTCATCGTCCTTTGGGTTGAGACCGAGGAGCAAAGCCACGGATGGCCTCGATTGCACACTGGCCATGATGTTGAGCTCGAACTCTTTGGCAAGTCTGGCTTAGGATTGCCGACGCGGGGGCATCGAAGGCTTCATGCGTCGTGCACAAGTATCGGCCTCAGGCTCAGGGACCATTTGGTCGGCGACCATTAGTGTGGCTCATAGGCTCATGAAGAATTGTCCGCCTTGGGCGATGGGCGTTCCCACATAATTTTGCCCTTTTGGAGTATGTGAGCTCTAAAAGGTGCCTTTGAGAGTAAGAGAGACCTAGCGGACTTATGAGCCATTGGTTCCCATACTCCTCAACCAATATAGGACTAAATGACCTTATCAATGCTCCCTCTCGTAGGGGAGCCAAGGGATCATAGCCAAGGTGCACGGCTTGGGAGCAAGTTTGCTCAGTCAAGGTGCAGGCCTTGGGCCCTCCTTCTGGTGCCAATCTGATAAGGGACCATTTGGTCGACCGACCATTGGTGCGGCTCGTAGGATCGCAAGGAATTATCTGCTTTGGGTGATGGGCATACCCACACGGTTTTATCCTTTCGGAGCATGTGAGCTCTAAAAGGCACCTATACTAGGAGCTCTACTGATATCCTCCACTACAAAAGAGACGGGACGCTGCTGCTAGTCATAGGTGCCCAGCAAGCCAATCACGTGAGTGATAGCATGTGTGACTTGATACATAATCTTTTTTGCTTATTATATTTCACTTTATAACTATTGCATATATATATATATATATATATATATTGTGATGTCATTGGATTTGTGCAATGAGAATCGGATCGTGATGAGATCACGATAATGAGATCGATTCACCTTTAAACACATATCCTAAATAATCCCGGTCATAGGTTACTCGAGAGGGACATCGTGATAATTGGACAGACTGGTGTGTTGTATACCCGTCCATATGATGGATGCAGTTGGTCTCATAGCTGCTCGTGTAGGGACACTAGGGATACAGTACAGGTGCTCATTGGAGAATGAGTTCACTGATTGATCCGCTTACGGAATGCTGGATGGTTGATGATGCCTTATTGTCAGACAGCGATTCCGTAGTCCTAGTGGTGTATTTGGTCCTTAGACTTGAGACACCAAGGATGTCCTGTATGAGTGCTCCGCTCTTTGATACCAGACTTATAGGTTTGGCTGTCCCAAATCTAGTACAGCTGGTCATTGGGAGTGGTAGTCGACCTTACGAGGGCTATTGAGTGTCGATAGAGGATCATCCACTCTCGGCGTCATGAGAGGAATATCCCATGTGTTCTTGCTCAGACAAATCCTTGGCCAGGGTCATTCGGGTTGAGAGAGAAAGAGTTCTCCGGGAGAATCCGATTAGAGCGAGACTCGAGTAGAAACCGTATGGGTCTGACAACACCATGCTCGATATACGGTCTCTGGGATATTATAGGGATGAGGGACTATAGGTACACGGTAACTGAGGATAGACAGGTCCAATGGATTGGATTCCCCTGTATCGTCTGGGGACTATGGCGTAGTGGCCTAGTATGTCCGTAGTCGATGAGTCAAGTGAATTATTACAAAGATAATAATTCACTAAGTTAGAAGGAGTTCTGACAAGTATGACTCATGACCAGCTTGATATTAGGCCTAGAGGGTCACACACATATGGTAGGCATTGCGATGAGTAGAGGTTCGGATATGAGATATCCGATGGAGCCCTTGTCTTATTGGATGCAGATCCAATACCCACTAGGGGAGGACCCATTAGGGTTTGACAGGGGACCTCTATAAATAGGAGGGATTCAGAGCCTTTCCTTGCCTCTCCTATTCTCCTCTCCCTCTCCACCTCAAAGCAGGCCTGGAGTTTTGAGGAGCGTCGTCGCAACTCTGCTGTGTGGATCACCGCTAGAGAGGAGGAAGCTTGACCTCCTTCACCCTCTCCAAAGGATCTGCAAGGAAACAGGGAAATACGATCTCCCTAGGTAACACAATCTACTCTATACGTAGTTTTCAGTTTCACAGATTTTGCGTACCAATCTTCGCACGACGACAAACATCTCTTTGGGAATCGGGAATTTTGTTTTCTTGTTCTTCTACTGCGCATATGATGTCGCCCCCAAGATTTCCCAACAGTGGTATCAGAGCCAGGTTGTTCATGCGAATGATTGGTTTTGAACTGCATGTGTTGTGTTTAGGAAGAATTTTGACGTCAAAATCGTTAACGCAAAACCAAGGAAGGGCATCAACAATTGCTGCCCTCGATCTGCATGCATGCAGTGCAGCCGAAGGCGGGCAGCACAGGGGTTGCGTCTGCAGCAGCCGGCCGGCGGCCTGCTTACAGCAGGCTTGCGTCCGGCGGGACTGGCAGCCCGCGAGCAGAGGCGCCTGCGGTCGCTTCTCCCGCAGGCGAAACCCCCCCCCCCCCACAGGGGCGACCGCCCGGCGGGACAGCACCGCCTGCGGGCGTTGCCCCGCCGGTAGAACCGCCCGCAGAGGCGCCCACCTGCAGCGGCAGCGCCGCCAGCAGGCGAGGGTAGCACCCTCGCCCCGTCGCACAGGCCACCGCCTGTAGGGTGGCGGCGGCGGCAGCAGTAAGAGGGAATTAGGGTTTTGGGCAAAAAGATAGTTTTGCCCCTGTGAATTTGAGAAATTCCAGTTTCTATCTTTTGTCCAAATTATGAAAATACCCTTAGGAATTGAGAAATTCTCTACATGTCCCTGATTTCAGAAAATATTAATTAATTAAAATGTTTAGTTGATTATTATTTTTATTATTATCTAGTAGTCCTACATGATGATGATTATTTATACATGTGATGTATGATGTGTGGACGGATGATCATGGACCGTGTGATGTATGTACTTGTGATTATTATTATTGAGGTCTGCGAGCCTCCATTATTTTTCTCGTTTATTGTCGGGCCTGCGTGTCTATGATTAAGTTGTAATCACATGAGGAGGCGCAGCGGGAGAATGGATGTGATAGCGGGACCCACGAGACGGACGATCGTGATGCATGAAGATGCATCAAGATGTCGACGGAACCGACGAGGATGAGATGGACGATCATAGGGCATGGAGATGCACCGTTGCACACATAGATCTTGATGTGAGTGATTAGGCCTACTGGCTCGGGCCTAATCATATTAGGTTGTGGTCCATGATCATCTGGTGTGATTTCTTATACACATACTAGATATGTATATATATTTGCATGCGATGTAGATATATATTAAATATGTATATGTGTGACATGTCATATTAGGAGACCAAATCATAGAAACATCTCTCTCGATAATATTAAGTCGGTAAACGTGAGGCAATTAGATTGACCCACGTGGCCTTTCATCGTTATAAGTAGGAACCGATTCCCGGTGTAGGTTGAGTTGGTCGAGTCCTTCGAGACTCACCTATATCGCGATTCGCTATCTTGCTTACGACATAGAGATGTCACTAGTGACCTGAGGGCATGGTATGCTTGGTCGAGTCCCTCGAGGGTATATCATCAAATCAGACTCATCTTGTAACGAAGGTGTTGACTTAACCGAGCATCATGGTTGGTCGAGTCCCTCGAGGCCATGGTGATTCGGAGGCCGAACAGGACGGGAATCACAAGGAGTTGTGATCGGCAATAGTTGCCTACTTTTTAGGCTTAGTATGATTGGTCGAGTCCCTCGAGGTTACACTAAGACGCTGATTGGATCCTGATCCCCACTAGAAGTCTGCCGGAGACTTCCGTTTCACGTGTTGAGGGTGTTGCGTGACTCGTTAGTAAAATAGTGGGAGCATATTAAGATAGAAGTCCATATCTTGATAGTTTATTTCTTACAAAATCTGTATTTTATCCATTTCTACTGCAACTTTATTTTCAGAAAATGTCGCTTTTAAATCCCTTACGTGGCATACTTGATGTCAACCGCCTCATTGGTCCAAATTATACAGATTGGCTCTGTAACTTGAGAATTGTTCTTACATCGGAGAAAATCGTGTATGTCCTTGATACAGTGATGCCTACGCCCGAAGAAGGGGCAAGCGAGGATGAGATCGCTCGCTACGTGAAGTACATTGATGACTCCACTCTTGCTCAGTGCTATATGTTGGGCTCTATGACTCTTGAGTTACAGAGATAACATGAAAAGATGGATGCCAGATCCATTCTCCTATATGTCCGCAAATTGTTTGAGGAACAAGGAAGGACTCAGCGATATGAGATATCCAAGAGCCTCTTCCGTGCTAGGATGACTGAGGGGACGTCGGTTCAGAACCATGTCCTAAAGATGATTGAGTGGATAGAGAAACTCACAGGTCTAGGAATGGTCATAGAGGATAACTTGTGTGTGGACATTGTGCTTTAGTCCCTACCAGATTCCTTTTCACAGTTCATAATGAATTTTAATATGAATAAGCTTGAGGTGACTCTCCCAGAGCTCCTCAATATGTTGAGGGAGGCAGAGAGTACTATTAAGAAAGAGAAGCCAGTTCTCTACACTGGTGAGACCAGAAAGAAAAGGAAAGCAGAAAGGTCCCTTAAGAAGGGAAAGGGCAAGGGCAAACCAGGTAAAGCAAAGGTTGCTAAGAAAGACCCAGTAAAGGACAAAGGCCAGTGGTTCCACTGTGGTAAAGATGGGCACTTGAAGAGAAACTGCAAAGAGTACCTTACAGAAATGGCGAAACAAAAGCTTGATGAAGCTTCAGGTACATTCATGATCAGTCTCAATTTGTCAGACTCTTATGATAACACATGGGTATTGGATATCGGTAGTGCTTATCATATATGCAATTCGTTGCAGGTTCTAGCAAGGTCTAGGAGACTAGAGAGAAGTGAGATGGACCTCAAGATGGGTAATGGAGCAAAAGTTGCTGTAGTAGCTGTTGGCGAGGTTGCCCTACATCTGCCTAGTGGAGCTTTTATTGCATTAGATGTATGTTATTTTGTTCCTTCGATTATCAAAAATATTATCTCCATTTCATGTTTAACAGTTAGTGGATATAAATTTGTTTTTGAGAACAATGGTTATTCGATATTATTAGATGATAAGTTCATCACGAAAGGAACATTGCATAATGGTTTATTTATGTTAGACACTACTCCACATATCATGAATGTAAATATGTCCAAAAGGAAACGAGATGAGATGAACAATGCATACTTATGGCATTGTAGGCTAGGTCACATCCATGAAAGAAGGATTCAAAAGTTTCTAAATGATAGATATTTAGATCCATTCGACTATGTGTTATATGTAACTTGCGAGCCTTGCCTTCGTGGAAAACTGACTAACTCTCCATTTAGTGGAACTGAAGAGAGAGCCACTGAGCTGTTGGAACTCATACATAGTGATGTATGTGGACCCATGTTAACTCATGCCATTGGTGGTTACTCTTACTTCATTACCTTTACTGATGATTTTTCAAGGTATGGATATGTGTACTTAATGAAGTACAAGTCCGAGGCTTTTGAGAAATTCAGAGAGTATAAGAATGAGGTGGAGAACCAGACTGGAAAGAGTATCAAAACTCTTCGATCAGATCGAGGAGGTGAGTACTTAAGTACATAGTTTACTCAGTTCCTCAAGGACCATGGGATATTATCCCAATGGATACCTCCTTATACACCTCAGCTCAATAGTGCCTCTGAAAGGAGAAATCGTACGTTATTAGACATGGTACGGTCCATGATGAGTTTCGCTGACCTACCCATCTCATTCTGGGGATATGCCATAGAAACCATAGCTTACCTTCTGAATAGAGTTCCAACTAAGTCGGTAGTGTCTACACCATATGAGATATGGAAAGGGAAGAAGCCTGATCTTAAGGTTGTTAAGATTTGGGGTTGCTCTGCCCACGTTAAAAGACACAACCCCGGTAAGTTAAAATCAAGGATAGAGCGATGCAAATTTATGGGATACCCCAAGGAAACTTGTGGGTATTATTTCTATCATCTCGAGGACCAAAAGGTCTTTGTAGCTAAGAGAGCAGTGTTCCTTGAGAAGGAACACATTCTTGGCGGAGACAGTGGGAGAATGATAGAGTTGAGAGAGGTTGGAGAACCAAGCTCAAGCACCACTCTACAGCCCGAGTCTGTTCAGGTACCTAATACACAAGTTTCAACTTTACGTAGGTCTGATAGAGTATCTCATCCTCCTAAGAGATATGTGGGACATATTAGAGTAGAGGATATTGAGGATATTGATCCTCAGACCTACGAGGAGGCTATTATGAGTATAGACTCCGGGAAGTGGCAAGAAGCCATGAATTCTGAGATGGATTCTATGTACTCCAATAAGGTTTGGAACCTAGTTGATGCGCCCGAAGGTATTGTACCCATCGGTTGCAAGTGGATCTTTAAGAAAAAGATCGGAGTAGATGGAAAGGTAGAGACCTATAAAGCAAGGCTAGTGGCTAAGGGGTATCGTCAACGGCAAGGTGTTGACTACGACGAAACCTTCTCACCCGTAGTAATGCTAAAATCCATCAGAATTCTATTGGCTATTGCAGCACACTATGATTATGAGATCTGGTAGATGGATGTGAAAACCGCATTCCTCAATGGGAACCTCGAGGAGGAGGTGTATATGATACAACCTGAGGGATTCGTGTCCAAGAACTGCCCAGATAAGGTGTGTAGGTTGCTTAGATCCATTTATGGACTAAAGCAAGCTTCCCGAAGTTGGAACATAAGATTTGATGAGACAATCAGATCTTATGACTTCGTTAAGAACGAAGATAAGCCTTGTGTGTACAGGAAGGTAAGTGGGAGCGCTATCACCTTTTTGGTGTTATATGTGGATGACATCCTCATCATTGGGAACGACGTAGGAATGCTATCCATAGTAAAGGCTTGGTTATCTAGACACTTCTCCATGAAGGACTTAGGGGAAGCATCCTATATCTTGGGGATTAGAATCTATAGAGATAGATCCAAGAGGATGCTTGGCTTGTCCCAGTCTAGGTATATAGAAACCATTGTCAAAAGGTTTGGCATGAAAAATTCCAAGAGAGGTCTTATACCGATGAGACATGGGATATCGCTTTCTACGAGTATGTCCCCAAAGACTCCAGAAGAAAGGGCGAACATGAATATGATACCTTATGTCTCAGCAATAGGGTCTATCATGTATGTCATGCTATGTACTAGGCCTGATATAGCGCATGCTCTGAGTGTCACGAGCAGGTATCAGGCGGATCCAGGCTTGGAGCACTGGAAAGCAGTAAAGTGTATCCTTAAGTACTTAAAGGCTACACTGACTCAAGTTTTCAGTCTGATGTCGATGATAGCAAGTCAAATTCAGGGTATGTGTACACCTTGAATGGAGGAGCAGTGTGCTGGAAGAGTTCCAAGCAAGATACCACTGCTGACTCGACCATAGAGGCGGAGTACATTACTACATCAGATGCAGAAAGGAGGGAGTCTGGTTGAATATGTTCATCATAGATTTGGGAGTCATTCCGAAAAGCGAGAAGTCGACTTCCTTATATTGCGACAACTATGGGGCGATTACTCAAATACGGGAACCCGGGTCTCATCAGAAGTGTTCTGAGGAGGTTCCAGCTTATTAGAGAGATCGTAACCCAAGGAGATGTAGCAATGGAAAGAGTTCCATCCGAAGATAACATTGTAGATCCATTGACAAAGCCATTGTCTCAGATTGTCTTTGAGCGTCACAGGGGTCTGATGGGGATCAGACACATAGGTGATTGGCTTTAGGTCAAGTGGGAGATTGCTAGTTATAGGTGCCCAGCAAGCCAATCACATGAGTGATGGCACATGTGACTTGATACATAATCTTTTTTGCTTATTATATTTTGGCGTATATCACTTTATAACTATAGCATATATGCATATATATATATATATATATATATATATATATATATTGTGATGTCCTTGGATTTGTGCAATGGGAATCGGATCGTGATGAAATCACGATAATGAGATCGATTCACCTTTAAACACATATCCTAAATAATCCCGGTCATAGGTTACTAGAGAGGGACATCGTGATAACCGGACAGACTGGTGTGCTGTATACCCGTCCATATGATGGATGTAGCTGGTCTCATAGCTGCTCGTGTAGGGACACTAGGGATACAGTACAGGAGTACAGGTGCTCATTGGAGAATGAGTTCACTGATTGATCCGCTTACGGAATGGTGGATGGTTGATGATGCCTTATTGTCAAACAACGATTTTGTCACGCCCCCCCCCCGAATATAATTCTCATTCAAGAGGTGTGAACCTAATTCAAGATTGATAATATTTAATTCAACAAACAATCCAGGATCCAATCACACATTTGAGGTCACTAAGAAAAACATTCAAGTCATTCACCTCTACAATCCACAATTCACAAAACTTGTGCAGTCTATAATCATACATCATGTCACTAGATGATTCTTAAAATCTAAAAGCAACTTAACTAAACCATAACTATATCATAAATCCATAAGCGCGACAATTAATGCAATCACAAAACCAACATGTACTACCTGTTTATATCAGTACACAGTTTAGACTTAACATTTCTAAAATCCTGACATAAGAGGTACTTTTCAAATATTTACAAGATACATCAATATAGATTTGTCATTGATATTTCATTACACCCAAAAAGAACTTATACAATATCAACCTATCAAGTACAAAATATTTGCCCCAAAATCTTCTGGTCTTCCACTGCCTCAACCCAATTTACACATTTTAGTGAGCGATAAGCTATCCTGAAAAATTTATATAGCAACGGGGTGAGCATATAAAGCTCAGCAAATGACTAACATATCCATAGCAAAGAGTGTTGAATCTCATATTTTGATGATGAAACTACTTGATATATGTTTATGATTTAATCTGCATTTTGAGTGACGCAGGATGCTTCGATCAGGATGAGACAATTAAAGCAGGAAAATCATGTTATGCCGGAGGAACATGTCAGAAGATTGGACGTCGGGCCGGTGGATCGGTCGACGTATCGACAGAAGGCTTCGGGCCGTGGACTCAGGCATCGGGCCAAGAAGAGCGGGTATTGTGCCAAGGATATCGGAGTTGCGGAGTCAACTGGCCGATTGGGCAATAGGCTGCAGGAGAGGACGATGCGCCGAAGAATCGGACGAAGCGTCGAGGGACCAATGACATGCCGGACAACTTGGTTAATTGCTTAGGATTAATTGTCTCGATCGAAGTTTTATTTTAAGTGTGCAGGATTAACTATGATGGAAGAAAGACATGCAGCAGGAGTTGCACCGGAGTCAAGACAATGATCACGTTGGGAGTTCGAGAGTTCGACGGAAGTTCGGACAGTCGTCGGAGGTTCTGCGGGAACAAATCCGAGAAGTCCATGAGCTTGCCAAAGAAGCTCGTCGGAACTCGCCAAGTGAATCATCGCAAGTCCAGGAGTTTGCTGGAAGTCCGCAAGAGCATCACCGAGGGTTCATCGGATGATCGACGGAAGTTCGCCGGAAGAAGCGATTGACGCACCGGAGCAAGTTACAGTAAATGTCTTAGGAAAAATCATAGTTAGCACTTTGATTAAGTTGGAAATGGGAGGTGATCCCATTAACTTAAACTTGGGGCAATTGGACCCCTGAAAAACCCAAATTGGGCCGAATGGATCAACCCATTCGGACCCTGATTTCTGGCGGGAGGTGCAACCGCCTAAGACAGGAGGTTGCACCGCCTGGGCTCCGTCTCCGAGCGAGACTAGGAGGTGCAATCGCCCCAGCTAGGCGGTGGCACCGCCTGGGGCCCAGTCTCCGAGCGAGACTGGGCGGTGCAACCTCCCCTGACAGGAGGTGGCACCGCTTGAGCTCAGTCTTCGAGCTCTGCCAAGCGGTGCAACCGCCTCAGTCAGGAGGTGCAACCGCTTGAGCTCAGTCTTTGAGCTCTGTCAGGAGGTGCAACCGCCCCTGACAGGAGGTAGCACCGCCTAGAGGCTCAGTCTTCGAGCTCTACCAGGCGGTGCAACCGCTCCAGTCAGGAGGTGCAACCGCCTGATCCCGGAATTCCGGGAATTAACAGTTTTGAGCTCCAAATTTGAACTGGTTTGGGGCCTATAAATACCCCACCCATTCAGCACTGAAAGGGTATGAACTTACACCGAAATCTTGATCTTTTTCTGTGATTCTTAGAGCTCAAAATTGTTGTAAAGGCCAAAAGTTCTTCTCCCTCTTTTTTTCCAAGTTCTGAGTTGTAAAGAGAGGAGAGAAAATTCTGTAAGGGTTGTCTCCTAAGCCCATCAAAAGGAGTGAAACTGTAAAAGGGTGGTTGGCCTTCGCCTATTGAAGGAAGGCCCCTAGTTAACGTCGGTGATCTCGTCGGTGTTGAATCTCGTATTTTGATGATGAAACTACTTAATATATGTTTATGAGATAATCTGCGTTTTGAGTGACGCAGGGTGCTTTGATCAGGATGAGACAATTAAAGCAGGAACATCATGTTGTGCCGGAGGAACATGTCAGAAGATTGGACGTCGGGCCGGTGGATCGGTCGACGTATCGACAGAAGGCTTCGGGTCGTGGACTCGGGCATCGGGCCAAGAAAAGCAGGTATTGTGCCAAGGATATCGGAGTTGCGGAGTCAACTGGCCGATTGGGCAATAGGCTGCAGGAAAGGACGATGTGCCGAAGAATCGGACGAAGCGTCGAGGGACCAATGACATGTCGGACAACATGATTAATGCTTAGTATTAATTGTCTCGATCGAAGTTTTGCTTTAATTGTGCAGGATTAACTATGATAACGATGAAGACATAAAGCGAAACAAAGTGTCGGAGTCAAGCGCGAAGGATTTGTTGCAAGTTCGAGAGTTCGACGGAAGTCCGAAGGTTCATCGGGAATGCTACCAGAACTAGCCGAGAATGAGTTGGGAGCTTGCCGAAGGATTTTCGGAAGCTCGCCGGAAGGTTCGTTGGAAGTTCGCGGAGCTCGCTGAGAAAGATCGGAGCTTGCCGAAGAAGCTCGTTGGAACTCGCTAAGATCAAATCGTGAAGTCTAGGAGCTTGCCAGGAGTCCGCAGAATGGTTTCCGAGAGTTCATCGGAAGACCGCCGGAAGTTTGCCGAAAGCTCGCTAGAAGAAGTCTTGACTTACGGACTTTGTAATAGCTTAGAAAATGTCTTTAAAATCATAGTTAGCACATTAATTAGGGTTAGGATTAGGTGTTAATCCTATAACCCAAGTAGGGGCCAATTAGGCCAAAGTTCGGACTGGTTTGGGCCAAGTTTGGAGCCAAACCAAGTGAGCTGAAATAGTGAAAGAGGTGGCACCGCCCCAGCCAGGAGGTAGCACCGCCCAGGCTAAGTCTTCCAACGAGGCTGGGAGGTGCAACCGCCCTAGCCGGGAGGTGGCACCACCTGAGCTCAGTCTTCAAGCAAGACTGGGCGGTGCAACCTCCCTGACAGAGAGGTGGCACCGCCTGAGCTGAGTCTTCGAGCTCTGGCAGAGAGGTGCAACCGCCTCTGTCAAGAGGTGGCACCGCCTGAGCTCAGTCTTCGAGCTCTGCCAGGCGGTGCAACCTCTCTAGTCAGGAGGTGCAACCGCCTGATCCCGGAATTCCGGGATTTGATCGTTTTGAGCTCAAATTTGAACTGGGTTGGGGCCTATAAATACCCCACCCATTCAGCACTGAATGAGCAAGAACTAAAGCCGAAATCTTGATCTTTTCAGTGGTTCTTAGAGCTCAAAACTGCTAGTTTTCCTCCTCCTTCTGTTCTTCAAGTTTGAGTTGTAAAGAGAGGAGAGAAAACATTTGTAAGGGTTGTCTCCTGAGCCCGTCAAAAGGAGTGAATCTGTAAGAGGGTAGTTGGCCTTCGCCTATTGAAGGAAGGCTCCTAGTTGACGTCGGTGACCTCGCCGGTGGAGGAAGCCAAAAGTGGAGTAGGTCAAGACTGACCGAACCACTCTAAATCTCTGGTTTGCGTTTATTTTGAGCACTTTATCATTACTGCAAACCTCCTACATAGCTACTGCTCTCTGCGCTTTTACGAACGAGTTCTGTGCAGTTTACGTTCACATCTTAATTCCATTTACAAACTGTAAACTGCTCTCTGCGCTTTTACGAACGAATTCTGTGCAGTTTACGTTTACGTCTTGATTCCATCTACAAACTGCAAACTGTCTCTCTGCGCTTTTACGAATGAGTTCTGTGCAGTTTACGTTTACGTCTTGATTTCACTTACAACTGCAAACTATCTTCTGCGCGTTTTTTACGGACAAGGTTCTGTGCAGTTTACGTTCACGTCTTGATTTCATTTACAACTGCAAACTGTCTTCTGCGCTTTTACGAACAAGGTTCTATGCAGTTTACGTTTACGTCTTGATTTCATTTAGAACTGCAAACTGTCATCTGCGTTTAGACGCAAACTGCGTTTAGACGCAAACTGCGTTTAGACGCAAACTGCGTTTAGACGTAAACTGCGCTTAGACGCAAACTGCGTTTAGACGCAAACTGCGTTTAGACGTAAGCTGCGTTTAGACGTAAACTGCACTTAGACGCAAACTGTGTTTAGACGCAAACTGCGCTTAGACGCAAACTGCGTTTAGACGTAAATCTGCGTTTAGACGTAAATCTGCGTTTAGACGTAAATCTGCGTTTTAGACGTAAAACTGCGTTTAGACGTAAACTACGTTTAAACGTAAAACTGCGTTTTAGACGTAAACTGAGTTTGGACGTAAATCTGTGTTTAGACGTAAATCTGCGTTTAGACGTAAAACTGCGTTTAGACGTAAAACTGCGTTTAGACGCAAACTGCATTTAAACGTAAATTGTGTTTAGACGTAAACTACGTTTAGATGTAAACTGCACTTAATCATAAGTTATCTTTGAGTCGACTTTTGCTTCAAAACTGATTTTTATCGAACGAACGCAGCTTTTGTTTTTAATCGCTAAAAGATATCCGCTGCACTAATTCACCCCCCCCCTCTTAGTGCTCTCGATCCTAACAGTCGGTGGAGGAAGCCAAAAGTGGAGTAGGTCAAGATTGATCGAACCACTCTAAATCTCGGTTTGCATTTACTTTGAGCATCTTATCTTTACTGCAAACCTCCTCAATAGCTTACTGCCTTCTGTGTTTTTACGAACGTGTTTCAAAGTTTAGTGCTTTCCGAATCGGCGTTTTGACGCAAATCAGTTTTATCGTACGAACGTCGTATTTTAGTTTGCGCTTATATTCTGATTTTCATCATAACTGCAAACTGCCTTCATATCTTTGCTGCATCTCTCCTAGTAAAAAGTTGAAGTGATTTACGAATCGGCTTTCTTTCCAAAATGACTTCTATCGAACAAACGCAGTTTTCGATTTTAATCGCAGAAGGTTTTCCGCTGCACTAATTCACCCCCCCCTCTTAGTGCTCTTGATCCTAACAATTGGTATCAGAGCCCGTTTTTCTCATTTCGGATTTACACCCGAGAGAAATGGCTCTTCATGGCTTTCAAGAGGGCTTATCGGTTTTTCGTCCACCGTTGTTTAACGGATTGGACTACACTTATTGGAAAACTCGAATGAGAGTTTTCCTGATTTCTATGAATTTGGATTTATGGAATATCGTTGAAAACGATTTTCAACTTCCCTCTAAACCGATGAACAAATGGTCGGATTTGGAGAAGAAGTATTTTTCTTTAAACGCAAAGGCTATGAATGCCTTATTTTGCGCCTTGGACAAAAATGAGTTCAATTGGATTTCTACGTGCGAAACGACTTTTGACATTTGGCGAACACTTGAAATCACGCACGAGGGAACTAGTAGAGTCAAAGACTCGAAAGTTAACATTTTATTGCATGATTTTGAGCTTTTTCGAATGCAACCAAGCGAGACTATAGGCGACATGTACACCCGTTTCACGGATGTCGTCAATAGTTTAAGAGCTCTTGGAAAATGTTTTTCGGATTTTGAACTCGTAAACAAGATTTTGCGTTCTCTTTCTAAGAAGTGGGATTAAAAAATAACTGCAATACAAGAAGCTAAAAACCTAAACAACTTACCACTTGAAGAACTAATTGGTTCGTTGATGACATATGAAATGGTGCATAATGCACATGATGAACATGATGAACAAAATCACCTTCCAAAGAACAGGAAGGATTTGGAACTCCGGACAAATGAATACCACTTGAGCGATGACTCAAGTGATGAGGACAATGATGAACTTGAACTTCGAGTACTAAATCTTAATAAGTTTATTAAACAAAAATCTAAAATAGACAATGAACTTGAACGGAGGAAGAGGCCAAAGAAGAGGAAGGCAACCAAGGATGAATCAAGAACTTCCAAAGGTGAAACGGCGAATTGGGCTTTGACGGGTTTCGACTACAAGGTAAGTAACTCAACTCTCTTGAATTATTTTGAAATTACTTGATGCTCTCATGATGTATTTTCTTTTTTAGTTTAGAATTAATGTTTAAAAAAAAAATTATTATTAGGATCATGCTAGTAAATTCGAAAATGATAATATTACATATTTTATGATAAACAAACAAAATGATTTTGATTGAAAATATGAAATCATGGTTAAGAAGTAATAATGTGTATCATGGTGATGTCCATTGTTATTTCTCAATTTTGAGTATATTAAATCATGTTTAATTTGAAGTTATGATATTTTTGAAATTATGTATGGTGATTCTTGATAATTATGGATTATTGATTTTCATGATAATAACAGTGGCTTTAAAAATTAATGCATATTTTGATTTGACATAAATGAAAAGGCATGCTAACATGAAATCGATCACTTAAGATGAAACACTTAAAAAAGGGGGAAAAATATATTATCAATGAAATCATGAATCTATTTATGTTATAAATTTTGTTAGCCATAAAAATGATTTTGATGATTTAAAATTGAAATGAGTTTTATCAAAATCATGATCATGATTTGTCAAATTGAATGAATTGAAAATGAATGATGATTTTTCTCTTGAATGATTGTGACCTGTATTCCTTGTTTTCATGATATGATTTTTATGCAATTCTTTGTATTCATGAAAGGTTTATCTCATCACCCAATTATTTTCTTCTTGATATTCCTTATGTGATGATATGAATACATGAAATATTCATTAATTTATTTTGATGTATACAAATGAAAAGTTATGATCATGCATGGTAGGATATAATTTAACAAAATTGATACCATCATGATATGAAGCATTTATGATTTGCAATGATGCATGCAATACTTGAGCTTTTTAATTATGATGTGATGTATTGCATATGATGTAAATCATGATTTAAAATGCTATGAGTTGTTACTAAAATGATGTATTATAAATGTCGATTTAATGTCATGAATACTCTAAATGATGAATGTTTGGTATCATGATCAAAATGTTGATAAATAGTTAAAAATTTAAGTATAATGTATAATATGCTCATAATATTGATTGATTTATTCAGTATCATACATGAATGAAATATAAGGTTTTTGAAATTGTGCGTGTTCGAATTTGAAAATATAATAATGCACAAATAAGATTGAAACCTACCTTTGTCATGATTTAGAAATTAATGTAAAGGGTTTTCCCTTCTTTTTGCCAATGACATAGGGGGAGAAAGAGTTGCTAATGTGCATATCTCAAAGAGAAAATTGCTAGCTTGCGTGTCTTAAAATGTTAAAATTTTTTTGCTAGCTTGTATATTGTAAACTTGCTATCGTACTACCATGATGATGAGCATGTCTTATCTTCATGATTGTATTTGAAAAACTATGGCAAAAATATGTCCGAATGATTGAACTTGTTAAAATTAATTTTCGGACTTTCTTGATTGAATGATCAAATCACTCGATTGCCATAATGATTTTACACAATTACATGTTGAAAATTATGTGCTTGAATACAAAACTTCCATGATAACAAGCATGCTTTACCTTCATGATTATAATTGAATATCTATAGCAAAACCTTGTCCGAATGCAAGGAAGAGTCAAATTTCATTTTCGGTTTCTCTTGATCCTAACATATCAAGTTTACTCTCTTCCGAACTTAACAAGCATATGTCATATCAAGTTTAGTTCATATCATTGATTTTTGACATATGTAATCAACTAGCAAATACATCTCTCATACACATATCATGTGAAAAATATTCTTTTTTGAGAAATGGATTTGATGAATATGGATGAAAGTGTTTTTACTTGCAAGGATTTGTTTCACATACATATCATTATCCTTGTAAAAATGAAGCATGATTTAATCACTCATCGATTCTAACTTCACTCGAAGTAAACTCACAAATAGCATGTATCACAAATAGTCTTCCTCCTTCATGCAAAAAGATAATAACAGATAAAAAAAAGGAAGAAGTTTTCAAAGCTATCTCCATGTTATGTTTTCCTTAAGATGTTTGTATAATTGATATCCTATCACTCACTGTTGGAAAATGACATGAACCTAGTTATGACATGAATAATTACAAGCACTTATGCTTAAAATTTGCCTATATCATTCTCCATTTTGTTGATGACAAAGGGGGAGAAATATATGAATTGATGCTATGAACACTGATGCTATGCTTACATCATCAAGAGATATATGAATTGATATTATTGCCATATTTGCAATGCTTTCATCATCAAGAGATATATGAATTGATGCTATGATTGCCAAACTTGCATTATGCCATGTTTGCATCATGCGTTAAAGATATCAAGAACTTGTATCGTAATTTTACGCGTTGATATCTTACCATGTGATGAAATGCTACAATTGATAAACACTTGAAATGTTTGCGTTATGATATCAAAAGCTTACATCGCAATTTTACATGTTGATATTTGATAATAGCAAACTTGCATGATGATAAAACTTGATATTATGTTTTTCATGCAATGAGTTGAACCAATATCACAAACACTTGATTGTGGTACTTCTCCTTTTTGTTGATGACAAAGGGGGAGAAGTATATTGATGACATGACATGTTATGCATAAGTTTATGCATAAGTTCATGATGACGTGTTGTAAGTATTCATGATGAATATTGCAATGACTTGAATTCAGTTTGAATTCAAGGTTTTATCAATATGGCATATTGATAGGGGGAGTTTGTTTAAACTCCGGGAGTTAAGTTTAACTCCGTCATCAAGTGGTTGTCATCATCAAAAAGGGGGAGATTGTTGAATCTCGTATTTTGATGATGAAACTACTTGATATATGTTTATGATTTAATCTGCGTTTTGAGTGACGCAGGATGCTTCGATCAGGATGAGACAATTAAAGCAGGAAAATCATGTTGTGCCGGAGGAACATGTCAGAAGATTGGACATCGGGCCGGTGGATCGGTCGACGTATTGATAGAAGGCTTCGGGCCGTGGACTCGGGCATCGGGCCAAGAAGAGCGGGTATTATGCAAAGGATATCGGAGTTACGGAGTCAACTGGCCGATTGGGCAATAGGCTGCAGGAGAGGATGATGCGCCGAAGAATCGGACAAAGCGTCGAGGGACCAATGACATGCCGGACAACTTGGTTAATTGCTTAGGATTAATTATCTCGATCGAAGTTTTATTTTAAGTGTGCAGGATTAACTACGATGGAAGAAAGACATGCAGTAGGAGTTACGCCGGAGTCAAGACAATGATCACGTTGGGAGTTCGAGAGTTCGACGAAAGTTCGGACAGTCGTCGGAGGTTCTACGGGAACAAATCTGAGAAGTCCATGAGCTTGCCAAAGAAGCTCGTCGGAACTCGCCAAGTGAATCGTCGCAAGTCCAGGAGTTTGCCGGAAGTTCGCAGGAGCATCACCGAGGGTTCATCGGATGATCGACGGAAGTTCGTTGGAAGCTCGCCGGAAGAAGCGATTGACGCACCGGAGCAAGTTGCAGTAAATGTCTTAGGAAAAATCGTAGTTAGTACTTTGATTAAGTTGGAAATGGGAGGTGATCCCATTAACTTAATCTTGGGGCAATTAGGCCCCTGAAAAACCCAAATTGGGCCGAATGGATCAACCCATTCGGACCCTGATTTCTGGCGGGAGGTGCAACCGCCCAAGACAGGAGGTTGCACCGCTTGGGCTCAGTCTCCGAGCAAGACTGGGAGGTGCAACCGCCCCAGCCAGGCGGTGGCACCGCCTGGGGCCCAGTCTCCGAGCGAGACTGGGCGGTGCAACCTCCCCTGACAGGAGGTGGCACCGCCTGAGCTCAGTCTTCGAGCTCTGCCAGGCGGTGCAACCGCCTCAGTTAGGAGGTGCAACCGCCTGAGCTCGGTCTTTGAGCTCTGTCAGGAGGTGCAACCACCCCTGACGGGAGGTAGCACCGCCTAGAGGCTCAGTCTTCGAGCTCTGCTAGGCGGTGCAACCGCTCCAGTCAGGAGGTGCAACCGCTTGATCCCGGAATTCCGGGAATTGACAGTTTTGAGCTCCAAATTTGAACTGGGTTGGGGCCTATAAATACCCCATCCATTCAGCACTGAAAGGGTATGAACTTACACCGAAATCTTGATCTTTTTCTGTGATTCTTATATCTCAAAATTGTTGTAAAGGCCAAAAGTTCTTCTCCCTCTTTTCTTCCAAGTTCTGAGTTGTAAAGAGAGGAGAGAAAATTCTATAAGGGTTGTCTCCTAAGCCCGTCAAAAGGAGTGAAACTGTAAAAGGGTGATTGGCCTTCGCCTATTGAAGGAAGGCCTCTAGTTGACGTCGGTGACCTCGTCGGTGGAGGAAGCCAAAAGTGGAGTAGGTCAAGATTGACCGAACCACTCTAAATCTCAGTTTGCATTTACTTTGAGCATCTTATCTTTACTGTAAACCTCCTCTATAGCTTACTGCCTTCTGTGTTTTTACGAACGTGTTTCAAAGTTCAGTGCTTTCAGAATCGGCGTTTAGACACAAATCAGTTTTATCGTACGAACGTCGTATTTCAGTTTGCGCTTATATTCTGATTTTCGTCATAACTGCAAACTGCCTTCATATCTTTGCTGCATCTCTCTTAGTCAAAAGTTGAAGTGATTTACGAATCGGCTTTCTTACCAAAATCACTTATATCGAACGAACACAGTTTTTGATTTTAATCGCAGAAGGTTTTCCGCTGCACTAATTCACCCCCCCTTCTTAGTGCTCTTGATCCTAACAAAGAGGACAGTTTTCAAACAAATGAGGTATCAAAATACAAAGCAGAGATACAAGATGAAACAGTAGCATGTTTTGTTTGAATGCAGAATTACAATATCGTATCTATCGAAGCACGTTTTATTGATACAATCGAGGAAAGGTAATTGGAGCATATCATTGGCATAAGGAGCATATCGATGACATATGGTAATTTCAAGGCATAACAAAGACATAAGGAGCATTTTGGATATCATGAATGCAGAATTATGATGTCATTTCGTTCGAAGCACGTTTTGTTCATACAATCGAGGAAAGATAATTGGAGCATATCATTGGCATAAGGAGCATATCGATGACATATGGTAATTTCAAGGCATAACAAAGACGTAAGGAGCATTTTGGATATCAATGGCATATGAAACAGTTCAGAACATATCAATGGTGAATGAAATGCTTCAGAACGTATCAATGGCATATGGAAATATTTCGGAAGCACAAGAAGCATTTCAGAACATATTAAAGAACAAATACGAAATAGAAGCTCAAACGTCGTACTCTAACATAGTGCATGTGAGGTTTAACTCAGTGGTGGCTCCACGCCGTGATGAGTTCTCGACTCCATCCACGGGTAGCCCTTTCCTACTCGAGCCCTCTCACCCTGCCCAAGTGCTAGGTCGGCTCTGAATTTCATATCAAACAGATAGAAGGTGAAGTGGGATTCCAAACATAATATGGTCCATCCATTTCTGAATGACCACCAGACATAATCTAGAGCATCACGGGCTCTAAGCACATACCCTTTACCATTTCTGGCAAAGGTCCAAATAATCCCACAAACACCAGAGTACAAAAGAGTATTGTGAATAATGAATTGGGACATATCGGAAGCACATGCGGAACAACGAAATGTACATATGCCTTTCGAGTCAATACGATACAAACATAATCTTTCATAAATGTATTCAGATTTGAAAGAAAACAAAAGCAAGAGCATACAAGGATTTCAAGAAATCACATATAGCTCAATTGAAATAAGAAATTTAGGTGAATTCAATGTCCAACGAAATGAAACTGGAAGAGGCACATATTGAAAGCAAATGCGGAACAATGGGATGCATGTGCCGAATCATTACGATGCAAACATGATCTTTAGATGATAGCTGTAGATGTACAAATAAATAAAGGACAAAAGTATACAGGAATTTAAGGTAATAATGTAAAGCTTAACTGAAGTAAGAGTTTTTGTCGAAATCGATTTCCAAAGAGAAGAAACAAGGAAAGCCGAAATCGACCAAAGCACAGTTCTGGCAGAATTTGATAGGAACATTGTATGAACTATTTGGATAACCAATTATACTCCAATTTATACAAAATAGGTGTCATTAGAAAGCTTTATCAATGTAGTTTTAGGAAAATCAAGTTTTACAAGAATTTAAATTTACAACAGGGAGTTACAGATAATTTCATAGCAAAAGGTCTGAAAATATTAGCTCTGTTTTACTGAATCCATAGGGTCGATGAAAGCAGATGTTTCAGTTAGCAATTGTACTCCAAAAATTTCAAATCAGGAATATAGAGAAAGAATTTTGAGTCTAGCTTCGAATAAATCATACTTTGTATGAATCTGAGTTCACAACAGAAAGTTATAAGTAGTTAAGCAACAAGAGGTCAGAAATTTTAGTCCCTGTTTTGCAGAATCTGTAGGGTTAATTTAAACAGAAGTCTTAGTAGGCATTTACACTCAAAATCATTCGATCTTAGTATCAAAATAAAGATTTTTTTGTCTAATTTCAAATGGAATAGGTTTTGTCTAAATCAGAGTTTATTACAAAATGTTATAACCGAAACATTGCATAGAGGTCAGATTACCGAAAAATTACAAATTCATAGCTTTATATCAAAATGAAAGAAGGTCTGGTTCTCAGTTGAAATCTTTCAAATTTTGCAGAATAAAAATGGAAACAGAGATTAAGGTTACTATGGGATGGGGTTAGAATACTTGCCTTAAAATTATTTGAATCCCAAATGTGGGAAAATTGATGAAAAACCTTAAGCTCTTCTTCTTCTTCTTCTTCTTCTTCTTCTTCTTCTTCTTCTTCTTCTTCTTTTCTCAAACTCACGTTGGCTGCAACTCTTCATGTTTGTTTTCTTTAACCTTTCATCTAATTATTTGGGTTTTGGCTAATGCAAAAGTTGCAAGGTGTCATGTATGAAAGGGGCTAGGTGTCATCTTTAGAGCAAAGATAAGTGGCACCAACCTTAGGTTAGCTAGTGACATATGTCCACTATATTTTTTTTTCTTTTTTTTTTAAATTTAAATCTGAATCTTTCATAAATTATATCAAACTTCTAATATTTACTCTTAGGTCCCTAGCCATAAACTTTTAATATAATATTATTGAATATAAAATTATTATTAAATAATCCTTATTTTTACAAACAAACCTTTTATTAAATTTTTAAAAATGGGGGATGTTGCAGATTCTGTAGTCCTAGTGGTGTATTTGGTCCTTAGACTTGAGACACCAAGGATATCCTGTATGAGTACTCCACTCTTTGATACCAGACTTATAGGTTTGGTTGTCCTAGATCTAGTACAGCTGGTCATTGGGAGTGGTAGTCGACCTTACAAGGGCTATTGAGTGTCGATAGAGGATCATCCACTCTCGGCATCATGAGAAGAATATCCCATGTATTCTTGCTCAGACAAATCCCTGGCCAGGGTCATTCGGGTTGAGAGAGAAAGAGTTCTCTGGGAGAATCCGATTAGAGCGAGACTCGAGTAGAAACCGTATGGGTCTGACAGCACCATGCTCGATATACGGTCTCTGGGATATTAGAGAGATGAGGGACTATAGGTACACGGTAACTAAGGATAGACAGGTCCAATGGATTGAATTCCCTTGTACCGTCTGGGGACTACGACGTAGTGGCATAGTACGTCTATAGTCGATGAGTCAAGTGAATTATTACAGAGATAATAATTCACTGAGTTAAAAGGAGTTCTGACAGGTATGACTCACGGCCAGCTCGATATTGGGCCTAGAGGGTCACACACATATGGTAGGCATTACGATGAGTAGAGGTTCGGATATGAGATATCCGATGGAGCCCTTGTCTTATTAGATGCAGATCCAATACCCACTAGGGGAGGACCCATTAGGGTTTAACAAGGGACTTCTATAAATAGGAGGGATTCAGAGTCTCATAGGCTAGAGCCTTTGCTTGCCTCTCCTATTCTCTGATAAGACCCTAAAGTCTTATCGTAGGCTCTGATACCAAATGATAAGACCCTAAAGTCTTATCGTGGAAGAAATGAGAGAAATTAGGATGATAATGATCGCTTTGAGGGGATCGGCCCTCCTTGATCGCTTCGAGGGGATCAGCCCTCCTTGATCACTTCGAGGGGATCGACCTCCTAAGGTTTGTCCAAAGATAGAATAGTATTTTTCATAGATTACCGAAAAGAAGTAGTTACATCCCTATTTATAGAGTTCCACCCAGGGTCCATCAGGACTTGAACTATAATAATAAATAAATATTAAATAAACCTCTACTTGACTCTAACTGAACCAAACCGACTCAATAAACAACTGGACTAAACAGACTCAATAAACATTATTTAAAAGCTCAGAAAAAGGTTCCTAACAGTTCCTCCCTCTTCAAATCAGTCTTGTCCTCAAGGCTGAGCAGCATCAATCTCGGGGAGCTTCTCTTTCAGCACTTTAGCCATAGACTATCGGCAACGCATCACAACCTGTTGATCAAGTAAGTATGGTCTCCACTTTTTGAGAGTGTAAGCAACAGGTTGATCTTTCAGTGTAGTAATCGTTGCATGAAACTTCTGGCCCTGTATAATCAATTTTATCTTTGAACCTTTGCTATCACAAGTGAAAATCTGTCCATCAATGATCTTTACTTCGAATCTGTCATAATCTTCAATGTGGTGGGCCAATCGGTCAACAGTCTCACTGTCCATAGAATTGTTAGTGCTACCAGTATTAATCAAAACTATAACAGGCTGATGTTCCAGAGTTTCGCCAACTTCCATAGTTTGCAGGTTAGAGTAGTCGGCTAATGCATGCATTGTATATATGGTAGGTCCAACATCATTATTAGAATTTATACCTTCATGATCAGAGTCCATATTCTTAGCTTTCAGTTCCTCTCCAATTGGTTCAATCATCAGAAGTTGCCCTTGTTTACATCGGTGCTCCATACTCCATTTTTCATCATAATACAAACCCCTTGCTGATCTTTCCTTGCTAATTTTTTTCTTATGTAGATTTGCAAATGAGATCGCAGCTATCATAGTACGGGGTTGACGAGCCTTAACTTCACAACGGATCTCTGGAATAAGCCCTTCAATAAACGTATCCAGAAGTTGTCGGTTCGACCAATCTCTAGCTTGATTTGATAATGTTTGAAACCTACTCTGATATTCTAACACTGTAGAAGTTTGATGAACTTTGGTGAGCTGGCAATCAACATTCTCATATTCAGATGGGCCAAAGCGAACAAGAAGCCCTCTTTTGAACTGCTCCCATGAAGGAACTCCGTGGAAAGTTTCATACCAATCGTACCACTGGAGTGCATCTCCCTCGAGCTGGATTGAGGCCACTTCTATCTTGGATTCTTCTGGGGTTCTGTGAAAATGGAAAAAATTTTCTACCTTAGAGATCCAATTGGTCGGATCTCCATCTTTCCATCTCGAAAATTTCATCTTCATGTGTGAGTAATTTGTGTCACAATCTTGGGGCCCTTTTCCTGTATTTTCAGATCTTTGCAACGTAGAACTTGAGTCTCCATTTTGTTGAAATTTGCTGAGGCTCTCCAGTAGGCTCTTTTTGAAATCATTAAGTATTTCTTGCAGTCGGTTCTCAATTCTGATTTCCAATGCTTCCATTTGTGCTTTCACCGAGTTATCAGTGGCCATTGCGTAAGACTGCAAATCTGTAATCTCAACTCTTGTTTTTGGTGTCGGTCAAGGGCATCAATACTGTCGATGCGAAGTTGCCGAGGAGGTGGACGCCAAGGGCAGTGCTGCGATCGCTGCGTTGGAGGAAGAGTAGCTGCCCTGTTTCCATCGCTACGTGAGGTGAGAGTGCCGGGGTTGGAAGACGACTGCGTTGATGTGGTTGCAGTTGCTGCGACCCAAGGGGCGATCGCCGAGCAAGAGGGTTGAGGCAAGGCAGCGTACTTGCTGCGGTTGCTGTGTTCACTGTTGGAGGGCGGCTGCTGCAGAACGAGGGGTTGGCCGTGGCCGGGAGCGACGACGGTGGTTACAATCGGCGACTGCGGCAGTAGAGGGTGCCACTATTTTTGTTGCTGCGTACTCTGTTTTTGTCGCACCACCGAAGGAGTTGGCCGGAAGGATCACGAGCAGTAGAGGAGAAGGCGGCGGTGACTGGCAGCAGCGGTGGTCGCTGGCCGGAGCGCAGCGTTGGCGGTGGAGAAGGAGGCAGCGAGGGTCGCTGCCGGGATCGACGGGGGCTGCAGCAACAGAGGAAGCTCTGTTTCTGCAACTGTTGCAACGAGGGCTGCGGCAACCAGCGGCTGCGGCTGCGACCCAAGGGGGGGCACGGCGAGGGTTGCGGCTGGGAGGCGGGCGGCGGTGATAGAGCGGTCGAGAAGCAGCGGCGGCGGTGGAGAAAAAGGCAGCGAGCGTCGTCGCTGGCCGGGAAGTTGCGATGCTGGAGATGGGAAACAGGGTGCTCTGTTTCTATCGCACCACAGCCGGAGCCGCTGGCGATGCTGGCAACGGCGGTGCAGCGGTGATCGTGCGGCCGAGAAGCAGCGGCAGCGGTGGAGAAGGAGGAGTCGGCGGCTGTAGAGGCGACCGACGCCTGCGGCAGCAGAGGGACCGGCGGCTGCTCTGTTTCTATCGGACCACAGAAACAGCGACACCGACAGATCGCACGGCCGAAGCTGCAACCAAGGGAAGCCAGCGATGGCGGTGCGGCTAGGGCAGCGTCGCCGACGGTACAAGCGGCGATGGGTGGTCCGCTGGCTGGGAATCGGCGGCCGCGGCCGTTCTCGCTCGAGCGAGATGCGGGCAGCGAGGAGGCGAGGTGAGAAGGTTGCTGGCCGGGGCACAGCGACAGCGGTGGGCGCTGACCGGGGAGCAGCGGCGGCGGTGGAGGAGAAGGGAAGCAGGGGTGGTCGGCGCCGGGAAGCCTTCTTGGTTGAGAAGGAACAGCGTGCGTGGCTGCTGGCTTCGCACCCACAATTTTTTTTTTTTAACGACGAACTACAGCGAGAACGTCGAGGATCGCCGCTCTGATACCAAATGATAAGACCCTAAAGGCTCTGATACTAAATGATAAGACCCTAAAGTCTTATCGTGGAAGAAATGAGAGAAATTAGGATGATAATGATCGCTTCGAGGGGATCGGCCCTCCTTTGATCACTTCGAGGGGATCGGCCTCCTAGGGTTTGTACAAAGACAGAATAGTATTTTTCATAGATTACCGAAAAGAAGTAGTTACATCCATATTTATAGAGTTCCACCCAGGGTCCATCAGGACTTGAACTCTAATAATAAATAAATATTAAATAAACCTCTACTTGACTCTAACTGAACCAAACTGACTCAATAAACAACTGGACTAAACAGACTCAATAAACATTATTTAAAAGCTCAGAAAAAGGTTCCTAACATTCTCCTCTCCCTCTCCACCTCAGAGTAGGCATGGAGTTTTGAGGAGTGTCGTCGCAACCCTGCTATGTGGATTACCGCTAGAGAGGAGGACGCTTGATCTCCTTCACCCTCTCCTAAGGATCTGCAAGGAAATAGGGATATATGATCTCCCTGTTAGGATCAAGAGCACTAAGAGGGGGGGGGGGGGGGGGGTGAATTAGTGCAGCAGAAATCTTACAATGATAAAGCACGTTCGAACGATAAAAATGATTTCGGTGTGAAAGCCGATTCTAAGATTACTTTAACTTAAGATCAAGCGAGATGGCGTTAAAATCAATCTATGAAGGCAGTTTGCAGTTATGATGAAAACCAGAGTGTAAGTGCAAACTGAAATACGACGTTCGTACGAAGAAGCTGATTTACGTCTAAATGCTGATTCGTAAATCACTTGATTAGGCGAGATGCAGTTTAAGCAAGTATATAAAGGCAGTTTGCAGTTATGATTGAAATCAAAACATAAATGCAAACTGAAATATGATGATCGTACGAGAAAACAGATTTACATCTAAACGCTGATTCGAAAGTGCAAAGCTTGAAACCCGATCGTATATGCGCAGAAAGCAGTAAGCTTTAGAGGAGGTTTGCAGTAAAGATAATATGCTCAAATTAAATGCAAACCGAGATTTAGAGTGGTTTGGTCAATCTTGACCTACTCCACTTTTGGCTTCCTCCACCGAAGAGGTCACCGACGTCAACTAGAGGCCTTCCTTCAATAGGCGAAGGCCAACCACCCTTTTACAGTTTCACTCCTTTTGATAGTCTTAGGAGACAACCCTTACAGAATTTTCTCTCCTCTCTTTACAACTCAGAACTTGGAAGAATAGAGGGAGAAGAACTTTTGGCCTTTACAACAATTTTGAGCTCTAACAATCACAGAAAAAGATCAAGATTTCGGTGTTAGTTCATTGTTCTTTTAGTGCTGAATGGGTGGGGTATTTATAGGCCCCAACCCAGTTCAAATTTGGAGCTCAAAACTGTCAGTTCCTGGAATTCCGGGATCAGGCGGTTGCACCTCCTAACTAGAGCAGTTGCACCACCTAGCAGAGCTCGAAGACTGAGCCTCTGGGCGGTGCTACCTCCTGTCAGGGGCGGTTGCACCTCCTGACAGAGCTCGAAGACCGAGCTCAGGCGGTTACACCTCCTGACTGAGGCGATTGCACCGCCTGGCAGAGCTCGAAGACCAAGCTCAGGCGGTACCACCTCCTGTCAGGGGAGGTTGCACCGCCCAGTCTCGCTCGGAGACTGAGCCCCAAGCGGTGCCACCGCCTGGCTAGAGCGGTTGCACCTCCTAGTCTCACTCGGAGATTGAGCCCAGGCAGTGCAACCTCCTGCCTTGGGCGGTTCAACCGCCTGGCAGAAATCAGGGACCGAATGGGTTGATCCATTCGGCCCAATTTGGGTTTTTCAGGGGCCCAATTGCCCCAAGATTAAGTTAATGGGATCACCTCCCATTTCCAACTTAATCATTGTGCTAACTATGATTTTTACTAAGACATTTACTGTAACATGCTCCGGTGCGTCAATCGCTTCTTCCGGCGAGCTTCCGGCGAACTTTCGTCGATCATCCGATGATCCCTCGGTGATGCTCCTGCGGACTTCCGGCAAACTCCTGGACTTGCGACGATTCACTTGGCGAGTTCCGACGAGCTTCTTTGGCAAGCTTATGGACTTCTCGGATTTGTTCCCGCAGAACCTCCGACGACTGTCCGAACTTCCGTCAAACTCTCGAACTCCCAACGTGATTATTGTCTTGACTTCGGCGCATCTCCTGCTGCATGTCTTACTTTCATCGTAGTTAATCCTGCACACTTATCTCAACATATAGATTAGATAACAAATGACAATTGACTTCATCAACAAAATCCGAGTTTCAACACTCCCTATGTAACACAATCTACTCTATACGCAGTTTTAAGTTTCACGAATTTTGCATACCAATCTTTGCACGACGACGAACATCTCTTTGGGAATCGGGGATTTTGTTTTCTTGTTCTTCCGCTGTGCATATGATGTCGCCCCCAAGATTTCCCAACAGCTGTCAGCCGACATAACGGCCTACTGGGAGCTCTATTAATATCCTCCACTACAAAAGAGATGGGATGCTGCCAGCCGACATAATGACCTCCCGACGACTCCGTCGCACACAGGCGTGGTATTGCGAGATGAACGATTAGCTTTATCAGAGGACATTCACCTAGCTGCTCCTACACTGTTTAAACCCCACGGAAGCCTAGATGGTGTTAGTCAAGGTTCACGAAGGAATCTGCAGGGAGCATATTGGCGGTCGGAACCTAGCCTTTAAAATCCTCCGACAAGGATACTACTAGCCGACCACGCGTCGGGATGCTATGGCCTATGTACAGTGGTGCGTGCAGTATAAAAAGCATGCACAGGCACATCATCAGCTCGTGGTTCCCCTGACCCCCCTAGACAGCACTTGGCTCTTCGCGCAATGGGGAATGGACCTCCTTGGCCCCTTCCCATAGGCCTTGGGATAGAGAAATTCCTTATCGTCGGAGTGGATTACTTTACCAAGTGGTTGGAGCCCAAGCCGCCGGCATCTATCACCAAGAAGCAAGCAGAAGGATTCGTATGGAGAAACATCATTACTCGTTTCGGCATCCCTAAAGCCATCATCACTAACAATGACACTCAATTCAACAATGAAAGATTCAAAATATTTTGCTCGGACTACAGAATACAGCTGAGGTTTAGCTCGACGGTCCACCCACAGACCAACGGCTTGGCCGAGGTAACTAACCGGGCAATAGTGGATGGCCTGAAGAAGAGGGTTACAGGAGATCGAGGCACCTGGGTTGACGAGCTTCCGAGCATACTATGGGCCTCCCGAACAACACCAAAGGCCGCCACGGGAGAGTCACCTTTTAGCTTGTCATTTAACGTCAAGATAGTGCTTCCACCCGAGGTGGTCTTCCCGACCCCTTGGGTCGAGAACTTCGATGGTACCACTTCAGAAAGTGAAACCAGCTTGGATCTCGTCGAGGAACGGAGAGCTGACACGCATATTCGCGCCCTCTCTTATAAAAATGCCATTGCGAGACTCTACAATCGAAGAGTGCACCCTCGGCCGATCAGACTTGGTGACTTGGTCTTGCGAAAGGCCGAGGTAAGGGACCCCACACACTCCCAAGGCAAGTTAGCTCAAAGCTGGGTAGGTCCCTATCGAGTAACTGTGGTAATCCGAGATGACACTTATCGCTTGATAACACAGGAAGGGCGGTCGGTACTTAGGATGTGGCACATATCGAATCTAAAGAAGAAAAGACGCGCGAGAATAACAATAGCCCTGCCAATGTGTCACGGACAAACTTCTAAACATGATGTTTGATGTAATGCTTATGTATGTCCATGTCTTTTGGTATGTTCATGCCTTGTACAGCATGTAGAGGGACGACCAAAGGCTTAATAGTCCCATTTTAGTTAGGTTGGTGGCCTCTTTAGGCTTGTAAATAAAGGTTGTGTCATGTGGACACGTGTGAGAGATTTTTGGTCTATAATGGATCATTTTACCCTTTGTTGTGTAATTGTTCAGAGCTTGTAAAGTCTGTTTGTAATTTGCATTGTCTATGAAGTGTTTTTCGGAGATGTTTGCTTGTGGATCCCGATTGAGGCGTTCTCTCTAACTCGTTCTCTCTTTTGTTAGTCCTAAGGGACAATGGGAGGCTTCAGGGAGGTTGACCTTTGCGGACGGACACGCAAGGGTGCCGCACGACTTAGGCAAAACCAGCTAAGTCCGTGACAGATGGTATCAGAGCGGGACAAGCACTCATAGAAACACTTAGCATGCAAATGTGGGGGACCTAGCGGGGCTGCGTTGAGGGCAGTCAGCACACGCGCGACCGTTTGGGGGAAAAACGGTCATGGACATGTAGGGAAAAGGAGTCGCTTGGATGAGCGGGCATCTGAGATTGGCATTCAGAGGAATGACCAACCCTTCCCGCAAGAGGCACCATGAGAACAGATAAGCTTGAAAGAATGCGGAGCGCACAAAGGTTGGGATGGTTGAGTTTGAGCTATGGCTCAACGTTGACAACTATACTTGATGGTGCTCAAGGCAAGCGAGGCGCTTGGTAAAGGATGAGACCATCCAAAGTGGAATGAGTTGCTCAACGACCAAAAGAGTTATGAAAAGCTCACAGAGGTGAGAGGAATTGCTAACTCGAAGAATTTGGTACTCATGCATGGGCTTGTATGCGGACGATGGAATGTTCGTGGCCATCCCAAGGCGACCGAAACTCGGCGTCATGGAGCACTGAAACTTTCTCTTTGGCATGTGAAGGATACGTCCGTAGGAGGCTAAAGTGTGCAACGAGTTCAACATGTTGCTAGGCCTTGAGTGGTGCAGCGGGGGCTGTATTGGCGTGGAGTCGCAATCTAGCAAGTGCGTTTGCAGGAGGCAGAACAATGCACAGTTTGTTCAGCAAATCAGAGTAGTCCAAGGGGATGGTGGTCTCCGAAATGAAGAGAGATGTTGCTCCAATGGGACAGTTATCCAGGAGGGATAAGTCCCGGCTCTCCAAGGATAAGACAGAGGACAAGGTCGAGTAAGCGAACGTTGTTGCCAAGGAAGCTAAAGAGAATAGAATCGGTGCAAACCCTACAACGTGATGGTAGAGGCCATGCATGGGAGTTGCAGTCTGTCTTTCCATCGACCAAACGGACTGCTTGGAGAACACAGAGGTGTTGAAGCAAGGGGTCGAAAGGGGCGAGGAAGCAACGACGAGTCCAGAGGGACTTAGCTACCCAAAATCAAGCATCAGTTAGAATTGAGGTGGACTCGGAGGACTGCGAAAGAGGCATATCTACTGATTGTGAAGAAAAGGGATGCAGATGCGAGGCGACGGATAGTAGGGCCATGGGCATGGCAGCGCAATGGTACCGCAGAGGCGGGACTTCCGTGAAAATCATTGATCCCTTGCTCTCATGGAGGGAGAGCGCTTGGTCATGAAAGAGGCCGAGGAGGTGGAGCATGCAGAGGCAATCTCCAAGTACCGAGACAAGGCTGAAGGGCAGAGGTCGAGGAACTTCGTAAGACCGGTGTCAATGAGCTTCTCATCAAGATAGCCAAAAGTGAAGGACTTCGGGTCATGCAAGAGTGCATAACCAAGGAACCAAGCAAGCAGTATGCGGTGCTGTACCTTTGCTACTCAGTGGAGTAGGTGGTAGGGTTGATGGAGAAGACAGTATAATCCTAGAGGCGACCAAACCTATGAGAGAATTACTCCAAGTTGGGGTGAAAACTTTCGGCATTCCAAAAGTTCGATGGCATTGAGAGGGTGAATCACAGTAACTAACTCAACACAAGGAGTGCAAACACTTCAAGTGCTTTAGAAGTGTGAGCAAAGAGCAGGCGAAGTCTAGTAACCGGCTCGATGCATGGAGTACAACCTCGAGGAGGCGGGCGAAGTCAAGTAACCTTTGCCTTCTCAACCCTTAAGAGAATGGGCGAAACCGTGTACCCCAATTCTCTTATCTATCCAGTAGAGGAGCTCTACACAAGTTCAAGGACCCTTCGAAGATAATGGAAGACAATAGTTGTCAAATCCTCACCAACGGTGATCAGTGCTACTGAGAGTAGATTGTCCGCTTCATTTCCCAATGAAATGCCAATCGAAAGCGGAAGTGATGCGAACCTACTTGGATGTGACAACTAAGTGAAAGAAGAGTCAATGAGCAAATGTTGTGGAGGAAGGACCCAAAACTTTAGAAGTTTGCGAGACGATGCTCGTTAAAGCTCCAACAAGCATCCACCCAATTCAAGCAGCATGAGGCATTTGAGAGACTGGCGTAGTAAGAATGGTCTTTTCCTTCATCTGGAGGATCCGCAGGAACCAACAGGGATCAATACAACTCAGCCAACCCCACACTAGAGTCAGAGTCATTGGCGAGTTGAAGCAGCATGGCGGATCAAAGGTTCGACTACTCAAAAAAAAAAAAACAGCAGCGGAGAGCAGATGGGAGCCAAGAGGCGCATTGTAGCTGGAGCAGAAGATTGAAGACTCAGCAAAGGCGAGGAGTTGCAGTGTCGACAAAGGCTTCGACGAGGACGTCGAAGGAATAAGTGGGGGAGAATGTCATGGACAAACTTCTAAACATGATGTTTGATGTAATGCTTATGTATGTCCGTGTCTTTTGGTATGTTCATGCCTTGTACAGCATGTAGAGGGACGGCCGAAGGCTTAATAGTCCCCTTTTAGTTAGGTTGGTGGCCTCTTTAGTCTTGTAAATAAAGGTTGTGTCATGTGGACATGTGTGAGAGATTTTCAATCTATAATGGACCATTTTACCCTTTGTTGTGCAACTGTTCAGAGCTTGTAAAGTTTTTTTGTAATTTGCATTGTCTATGAAGTGTTTTACGGAGATGTTTGCTTGTGGATCCCGATTGAGTCGTTCTCTCTAACCCGTTCTCTCTTTTGTTGGTCCTAAGGGACAATGGGAGGCTTCGGGGAGGCTGACCTTTGCGGACGAAAATCAAGGGTGCCACACGACTTAAGCAAAACCATCTAAGTCTGTGACAAATGGTCAAAGAAGAAAAGACACGCGAGAATAGTAAGTAAAATTTTCATTGATAAAAAGGACCTTTGACATCAGCCAGTCGGTTGCAGCATACAAAATGAAATTACTGTTAGGATCGAGAGCACTAAGAGGGGGGGGGGGTGAATTAGTGCAGCGGAAATCTTTCAGCGATTAAAAACGAAAGCTGCGTTCGTTCGATAAAAACTATTTTAATGCAAAAGCCAATTCTAAGATTACTTATGATTAAGTGCAGTTTATGTCTAAACATAGTTTGCGTCTAAGCGCAATTTATGCAGTTTGCAGTTTGCGTCTAAATGCAGATTGCGTCTAAGCGCAGTTTGCATCTAAGCGCAGTTTGCGTCTAAGCTCAGATTGCGTTTAAGCGCAGTTTGCATCTAAGCGCAGTTTACGTCTAAACTCAGATTGCGTCTAAGCGCAGTTTGCGTCTAAGCGCAGATTGCGTTTAAGCGCAGTTTGCGTCTGAGCGCAGTTTACGTCTAAGATCAGATTGCGTCTGAGCGTAGTGCAGTTTGCGTCTAAACGCAGTTTTACGTCTAAACACAGTTTTACGTCTAAACGTAGTTTTACGTCTAAACGCAGTTTGCATCTAAACGCAGTTTTACGTCTAAACGTAGTTTTACGTCTAAACGCATTTTACGTCTAAACGTAGTTTTACGTCTAAACGTAGTTTTACGTTTAAAAGTAGTTTACGTCTAAAACACAGTTTTACGTCTAAGCAGAATCAAAACGTAAACGTAAACTGCAAAGAAACTTGTTCGCAGAAATCAGTTTGCAGTTATAAACAGAATCAAGACGTAAACGTAAACTGCAAAGAAACTCGTTCGCAGAAATCAGTTTGCAGTTATAAACAGAATCAAGACGTAAACGTAAACTACAAAGAAACTCATTCGTAAAAGCGTAGAAGACAGTTTACAGTTATAAATAGAATCAAAACGTAAGTGTAAACTGTAATGTAGAGATCGTACGAAAACACCGATTTATGTCTGGATGCAGATTTGAAAAGAACAGAACTTAGAGACTTGTTCGTAAAAGCGCAGAGAGCAGTAGCTATGTAGGAGGTTTGCAGTAATGATAAAGTGCTCAAAATGAAAGCAAACCAGAGATTTAGAGTGGTTCGGTCAGTCTTGACCTACTCCACTTTTGGCTTCCTCCACCGACGAGGTCATTGACGTCAACTAGAAGCCTTCCTTCAATAGGCGAAGGCCAACTACCCTCTTACAGATTCACTCCTTTTGACGGGCTTAGGAGACAACCCTTACAGAAGTTTTCTCTCCTCTCTTTACAACTCAAACTTGAAGAATAGAAAGAGGAGAACTAGCAGTTTTGAGCTCTAAGAAACACAGAAAGATAGCAAGATTTCGAGTGTGTGTTCTGTGCTTTCAGTGCTGAATGGGTGGGGTATTTATAGGCCCCAACCCAATTCAAATTTGGAGCTCAAAACGATCAAATCCCGGAATTCCGGGATCAGGCGATTGCACCTCCTGACTGGAGAGGTTGCACCGCCCAGTCTCGCTGGGAGGCTTAGCCTAGGCGGTGCCACCTCCTGGCTGGGGCGATGCCACCTCTTTCACTATTTCAGCTCACTTGGTTTGGCTCCAAACTTGGCCCAAACCAGTCCGAACTTGGGCCTAATTGCCCCCTACTTGGGTTATAGGATTAACACCTAATCCTAACCCTAATTAATGTGCTAACTATGATTTTAAAGACATTTTCTAAGCTATTACAAAGTCCGCAAGTCAAGACTTCTTCTGGCGAGCTTCCGGCAAACTTCCGGCGGTCTTCCGATGAACTCTCGGAAACCATTCTGCGGACTCCCGGCAAGCTCCTAGACTTCACGATTTGTTCTTAGCGAGTTCCAACGAGCTTCTTCGGCAAGCTCCGATCTTTCTCGGCGAGCTCCGCGAACTCCCAACGAACCTTCCGGCGAGCTTCCGAAAAACCCTTCGGCAAGCTCCCAACTCATTCTCGGCTAGTTCCGGTAGCATTCCCGACGAACCTTCGGACTTCCGTCGAACTCTCGAACTCGCAACAAATCCTTCGCGCTTGACTCCGACACTTTGTTTCGCTTTATGTCTTCATCGTTATCATAGTTAATCCTGCACAATTAAAATAAAACTTCGATCGAGACAATTAATCCTAAGCAATTAACCAAGTTGTCCGGCATGTCATTGGTCCCTCGACGCTTCGTCTGATTCTTCGGCGCATCGTCCTCTCCTGCGGCCTATTGCCCAATCGGCCAGTTGACTCCGCAACTCCGATATCCTTGGCACAATAACCGCTCTTCTTGGCCCAATGCCCGAGTCCACGGCCCGAAGCCTTCTTTCGATACGTCGACCGATCCACCGGCCCGACGTCCAATCTTCTAACATGTTCCTCCGGTACAACATGATGTTCCTGCTTGAATTGTCTCATCCTGATTAAAGCATCCTGCGTCACTCAAAATGCATATTAAATCATAAACATTTATCAAGTAGTTTCATCATCAAAATACGAGATTCAACAATCTCCCCCTTTTTGATGATGACAACTACTTGATGACGGAGTTAAACTTAACTCCCGGAGTTTAAACAAACTCCCCCTATCAATATGCCTTATTGATAGAAACTCTTAGATTCAAAAATCTAAGCAACATGTCATCATAATCAGAGTTAACCTTAACTCCCAGAGTTTAAACAAACTCCCCCTATCAATATGCCATATTGATAGAACCTTGAATTCAAACTGAATTCAAGTCATTGCAATATTCATCATGAATACTTGCAACACGTCAACATGAACATATGCATAAACTTATGCATAACATGTCATGTCATCAACATACTTCTCCCCCTTTGTCATCAACAAAAAGGAGAAGTACCACAATCAAGTGTTTATGATATTGGTTCAACTCATTGCATGGAAAACATAATATCAAGTTTTATCATCATGCAGTTTTGAAGCCGAAAAATTTAGCAAATGTTACATCACGCTTAGAACATTCAAGCTATCAAGTTTTAGATATGCAAGTTTTACAGCATACAAGATAGCACTTTTATAACATGCAAGCTAGCAATGTTACAACATTTTAGAACTTGCAAGCTAGCAGTTTAGAGATGTTCAAGAAGGCAACTCTTGCTTCTTGAAATATGCAAGTTGCAAGCTAGCAAATTTTTGCTTCCTTTGCAGTGTTAGCTTTTGATATCGTAACGCAACCATTTCAAGTGTTTATCAATTGTAGCATTTCATCATATGGCATGATATCGACATGTAAAGCTGTGAAGCAAGATTTTGATATCATTTCATGATGTACACATTTCGAATATTTTAGCAAGTGTAGCATTGCATCACATGGTAAGATATCAGCTCGTACGATGCAAATTTTTGTTTGATATCTTGATATAGGGCATATAGCAATGATAGCAATCATATATTACTTGGTGATGCAAGTATGGCCTTATCATGGCAATGATAGCAATCATATATTTCTTGGTGATGCAAGTATGGCCTAATCATAGCATCAGTGATAGCAACCATATCAACATCAGTGATAGCAAACATATCAACATCAGTAATAGCAACCATATCATCATTAGTGATAGCAAACATATCAGCATCAGTGATAGCAATCAGCAAACATATCAATTCATATATTTCTCCCCCTTTATCATCAACAAAAGGAGAAGTAGCTCTAGCTATTTTAAAATATATGCAAGTTTTTATAACATGAAGCTATATTTTCATCACAACATATAAGCACAAAAGCATAGCAAGATTCTTAGGTTCAATCATGGCAATTCAACACTTGCTTCATGTGCAAGATTGCACTTGCTTTTCTTTGCATGTTCTAACTAGCAAAAGCTTTCTCCCCTTTATTTTTGTCGAAAAGAAGGGAGTAATCAATGGCCAAAAATTTTTAATTATTATAGAGGCCATATTACAAAATCTTGTCATGATATCAAGAAAGTGCAAAAAGGACATGATCCATTCAACAAATCCTTTTAATAGGGCAAAGGAATTATATAACCAAGAATCATGATTAAAATATTTCAATATCATAGATCAAGTCATGATTCGTGATTCATCATAAAGCAAATTAATTTTCAGTCATCACATAAGGCATTTAAAGAATTTTTGAAACATAGAAGAATGATTAATTTAAGCATGTAATGTTTCAATCAAAATCAAGTCATGAATACCAATACTTTCATATTGTGAGTATCAATTCATGAATACCAAAAGATATTATTTGTGATTTCAATTTTGCAAGATCATGATTATGATTTAGACATAACTTATTCAAATCAAATCGTCAACTTGAAACTCATAATCAAGTCATTAAAATTAATTTCGAAATTCACAAAATATCATGAAATCAAAAGACAAGTTGCATTTCATTTGAAGAACTCCTTTTTGATAAATGTAGGGAGCATAATGAACGATCTTGATTTATAAAGAGCTTCATGTTATAATTATCAAGATCATGATTTTAATAATTATTCTCTTTAGCAAAAAATCACAAAAGCACTTTATTTTTGCATAAGAAATCTCATTGTATTATGATTTATAAATTCTTTTTCTGCACATGAATCATAGGAGATATGTATGTGAAACAAATCTTTGCAAGCAAAGACACTATCATTCATATTTCAAGATGAAATTTATAAGCAGGAATCATTTCATCAAATCCATTTTAGAAAAATATTTTTCAAAAGTGTATGAGAAAATCCGATTGTCAGGATACCAATTGTTAAGTGAATCCGAAAATGAAATTAGTACTTTCATGCATTCGGATAAGATTTTGCTATAGATTTTCAAGTTCAATTATGAAGATAAAACATGCTCATGATCATAAAAATTCATGTATCCAAAACATATAATTTCCAACATGTTATAGTGTAAAATCATCATGGCAATTAAGTGTTTTGAACATTGAATCAAGAATGTCCGAAAAATAATCTTAACACGTTCATGCATTCGAGCACATTTTTGCCATAGTTTTTCAAATATACATATGAGAATAACACATGCTTATTATCGGCTTAAAATCTCATGCATAAAATTGTTAATCGAAATATTTAATTTCATCATTATGCATTTCTTCAAATCAAACATGATCTTTAATCAAAATCGAGAAATAACAATGGAAATCAACGTAATGCACATTATTACTTCTTAACCATGATTTCATATTTTCAATCAAGATCATTTTATTTGTTTATCATAAAATATGCAATATTATCATTTTCGAAATTACTTAGTATGATCATAATAATTTTTTAACATGTAATTTTTAAGAAAATTAATTTTAAACTAAAAGAGAAAAATACATCATGAAAGCATCAAGTAATTTCAAAATAAATTAGGGGGATTTCGATTACCTCATCATTGTAGGCTGTTAAGGCGTAGTTTGCCGCCTTGCTTTTGTTGACTTTCTCTTCTTCGGAGGAGCTCGATTCATCCCAATTTTTGTTCTTCTTCTTGCGTTTAAAGCAAGTAGTTTGATTCTTTTTTATTTTTAATTTTCGTTTCATTTGTAGTTTAAGTTCACTATCACTTGAGCTTATGCTCGAGTGGTCTTCAAATGTTCTATGTCCCAAATCCTTCCTGTTCTTTGGAAGGTTGTTTTGTTCATCATTGTCCTCATCACTTGAGTCATCGCTCAAGTGGCATTCATTTGTCCAGAGTTCCAAATCCTTCCTTTTCTTTGGAAGGTAATTGTGTTCAACATGTTCATCATGTGCATTGTGCACCATTTCATATGTGATCAATGAACCAATCAGTTCTTCAAGTGGTAAGTTGTTTAGGTTTATAGCTTCTTGTATTGCTGTTACTTTTGAATCCCACTTCTTAGAAAGAGAACGCAAAATCTTGTTTACGAGTTCAAAGTCCGAAAAACATTTTCCAAGAGCTCTTAAACTATTGACGACATCCGTGAAACGGGTGTACATGTCGCCTATAGTCTCGCTTGGTTGCATTCGAAAAAGCTCGAAATCATACAATAAAAGGTTAACTTTCGAGTCTTTGACACTACTAGTTCCCTCGTGCGTGATTTCAAGTGTTCGCCAAATGTCAAAAGCTGTTTCGCACGTAGAAATCCGATTGAACTCATTTTTGTCCAAAGCGCAAAATAAGGCATTCATAGCCTTTGCGTTTAAAGAGAAATACTTCTTCTCCAAATCCGACCATTCGTTCGTCGGTTTAGAGGGAAGTTGAAAACTGTTTTCAACGATATTCCATAAATCCAGATTTAGAGAAATCAAGAAAACTCTCATTCGAGTTTTCCAATAAGTGTAGTCCAATCCGTTAAAGAACGGTGGACGAAAGACCGAAAAGCCCTCTTGAAGAGCCATTTCTCTCGGGTGTAAATCCGAAATGAGAAATACCCCGCTCTGATACCAATTGTTAGGATCGAGAGCACTAAGAGGGGGGGGGGTGAATTAGTGCAGCGGAAATCTTTCAGCCATTAAAAACGAAAGCTGCGTTCGTTCGATAAAAACAATTTTAATGCAAAAGCCAATTCTAAGATTACTTATGATTAAGTGCAGTTTATGTCTAAACACAGTTTGCGTCTAAGCGCAATTTATGCAGTTTGCAGTTTGCGTCTAAATGCAGATTGCGTCTAAACGCAGTTTGCATCTAAGCGCAGTTTACATCTAAGCTCAGATTGCGTTTAAGCGTAGTTTGCGTCTAAGCGCAGTTTACGTCTAAACTCAGATTGCGTCTAAGCGCAGATTGCGTTTAAGCGCAGTTTGCGTCTGAGTGCAGTTTACGTCTAAGATCAGATTGCGTCTGAGCGTAGTGCAGTTTGCGTCTAAACGCAGTTTTACGTCTAAACACAGTTTTACGTCTAAACGTAGTTTTACGTCTAAACGCAGTTTGCGTCTAAACGCAGTTTTACGTCTAAACGTAGTTTTACGTCTAAACGCAGTTTACGTCGAAACGCAGTTTTACGTCTAAACGTAGTTTTACGTTTAAAAGTAGTTTACGTCTAAAACACAGTTTTACGTCTAAGCAGAATCAAGACGTAAACGTAAACTGCAAAGAAACTTGTTCGCAGAAATCAGTTTGCAGTTATAAACAGAATCAAGACGTAAACGTAAACTGCAAAGAAACTCGTTCGCAGAAATCAGTTTGCAGTTATAAACAGAATCAAGACGTAAACGTAAACTGCAAAGAAACTCGTTCGTCAAAGCGCAGAAGACAGTTTACAGTTATAAATAGAATCAAAACGTAAGTGTAAACCGTAATGTAGAGATCGTACGAAAACACCGATTTACGTCTGGATGCAGATTTGAAAAGAACAGAACTTAGAAACTTGTTCGTAAAAGCGCAGAGAGCAGTAGCTATGTAGGAGGTTTGCAGTAATGATAAAGTGCTCAAAATGAAAGCAAACCAGAGATTTAGAGTGGTTCGGTCAGTCTTGACCTACTCCACTTTTGGCTTCCTCCACCGACGAGGTCATTGACGTCAACTAGAAGCCTTCCTTCAATATGCGAAGGCCAACTACCCTCTTACAGATTCACTCCTTTTGACGGGCTTAGGAGACAACCCTTACAGAAGTTTTCTCTCCTCTCTTTACAACTCAAACTTGAAGAATAGAAAGAGGAGAACTAGCAGTTTTGAGCTCTAAGAAACATAGAAAGATAGCAAGATTTCGAGTGTGTGTTCTGTGCTTTCAGTGCTGAATGGGTGGGGTATTTATAGGCCCCAACCCAGTTCAAATTTGGAGCTCAAAACGATCAAATCCCGGAATTCCGGGATCAGGCGGTTGCACCTCCTGACTGGAGAGGTTGCACCGCCCAGTCTCGTTGGAAGGCTTAGCCTAGGCGGTGCCACCTCCTGGCTGGGGCGGTGCCACCTCTTTCACTATTTCAGCTCACTTGGTTTGGCTCCAAACTTGGCCCAAACCAGTCCGAACTTGGGCCTAATTGGCCCCTACTTGGGTTATAGGATTAATACCTAATCCTAACCCTAATTAATGTGCTAACTATGATTTTAAAGACATTTTCTAAGCTATTACAAAGTCCGCAAGTCAAGACTTCTTCTGGCGAGCTTCCGGCAAACTTCCGGCGGTCTTCCGATGAACTCTCGGAAACCATTCTGCGGACTCCCGGCAAGCTCCTAGACTTCACGATTTGTTCTTAGCGAGTTCCAACGAGCTTCTTCGGCAAGCTCCGATCTTTCTCGGCGAGCTCCGCGAACTCCCAACGAACCTTCCGGCGAGCTTCCGAAAAACCCTTCGGCAAGCTCCCAACTCATTCTCGGCTAGTTCCGGTAGCATTCCCGACGAACCTTCGGACTTCCGTCGAACTCTCGAACTCGCAACAAATCCTTCGCGCTTGACTCCGACACTTTGTTTCGCTTTATGTCTTCATCGTTATCATAGTTAATCCTGCACAATTAAAACAAAACTTCGATCGAGACAATTAATCCTAAGCAATTAACCAAGTTGTCCGGCATGTCATTGGTCCCTTGACGCTTCGTCTGATTCTTCGGCGCATCGTCCTCTCCTGCGGCCTATTGCCCAATCGGCCAGTTGACTCCGCAACTCCGATATCCTTGGCACAATAACCGCTCTTCTTGGCCCGATGCCCGAGTCCACGGCCCGAAGCCTTCTGTCGATACGTCGACCGATCCACCGGCCCGACGTCCAATCTTCTGACATGTTCCTCCGGTACAACATGATGTTCCTGCTTTAATTGTCTCATCCTGATCAAAGCATCCTGCGTCACTCAAAACGCATATTAAATCATAAACATATATCAAGTAGTTTCATCATCAAAATACGAGATTCAACAATTACTACGAGTGACCACCTGATGAGGATAATAATGGTGACAAGACTTGAGCTGATGTCAGTTGCCCCAGATGACGCCTCACGCCTCAATCGACCCGACAGCACCTAGTCAAACGGACCAGAACGCCGGTTGAGGCGCATTAACGTCCTGCTCAGGCCCAACCCTTCATGCCATGCCAACACTACTGTCAAACATGGCCAGGAGTACGATCCTGCTCCCTGCAAAACAGGCACATCCAGCACAGTAAGTCACTATATAAAAACTCCGCTCCTGAGAGGAGATAGGAAAGGAAGGACACACACAAAAAAACCTCTTCACATCATCTGACTTGATCGTCGGAGGGGTTGGTGTTAGGATCGAGAGCACTAAGAGGGGGGGGGGGGTGAATTAGTGCAGCGGATATTTTTCAGCGATTAAAAAAACGAAAGCTGCGTTCGTTTGATAAAGACTATTTTGATGCAAAAGCCGATTCTAAGATTACTTATGATTAAGTGCAGTTTACATTTAAACACAGTTAGCGTCTAAACGCAGTTTGCGTCTAAATGCAGATTGCGTCTAAACTCAGATTGCGTCTAAGCGCAGTTTGCGTCTTAGCGCAGATTGCGTCTAAGCGCAGATTGCGTCTAAACGCAGATTGCGTCTAAGCGCAGATTGCGTCTAAACACAGTTTGCGTCTAGGAGCAGTTTAAGCAGAAGTATAAAGACAATGTGCTGCTGTTGTACAGCTCAAAAAGTAATCTGCAAAAAAACAGATTTACGTCTAAACGCAGATTTACGTCTAGACGCAGATTTACGTCTTAAACGCAGATTTACGTCTGAACTTTGAAACTCGTTTGTATACTCGCAGAAGGCAGTATGCAGTTGAAATCAAGACGTAAACGTGAACTGAGATCTGATGATTGTGCGAGGAAAGCCGATTTACGTCTAAATGCAGTTTTACGTCTAAATGTTGAAACTCGTTCGTAAAATTGTAGAGGACAGTTTGCAGTTAATAGGATCAAAATGTAAGTGTAAACTGCAAAGAAACTCGTTCGTAAAAGCACGGAAGACAGTTCTGCAGAATCAAACGTAAACGTAAACTGTAATGTACGAAAATACGAATTTACGTTTGAATGCAGATTCGGAAGAACAACACTTAGAACTTGTTCGTGAAAGCGCAGAGAGCAGTAGTAATGAAGGAGGTTTGCAGTAATGATAAAGTGCTCAAAAATAAATGCAAACCAGAGATTTAGAGTGGTTCGGTCAGCCTTGACCTACTCCACTTTTGGCTTCCTCCACCGACGAGGTCGCCGACGTCAACTAGGGGCCTTCCTTCAATAGGCGAAGGCCAAACTGCCCTTTTACAGTTTCTCTCCTTTTGATAGGCTCAGGAGACAACCTTTACAGACCTTTCTCTCCTCACTTTACAACTGAAAACTTGAAGAACAGAAGGAGGAGACTTAAAGGCTTTACAACACTTTTGAGCTCTTAGAATCACAGAAAAGATCAAGATTTCGGTGTAGGTCTGTATCTTTTCAGTGCTGAATGGGTTGGGAATTTATAGGCCCCAACCCAATTCAAATTTGGAGCTCAAAACAATCAAATCCCGGAATTCTGGGATCAGGCGGTTGCACCTCTTGACTGGAGAGGTTGCACCGCCTGGCAGAGCTCGAAGACCGAGCTCAGGCGGTGCTACCTCTCTGCCAGGGAGGTTGCACCACCTAGTCTTGCACGAAGACTGAGCTCAGGCGGTGCCACCTCTCTGTCAGGGAGGTTGCACCGCCCAGTCTAGCTCGAAGACTGAGCTCAGGCGGTGCCACCTCCCGGCTGGGGAGGTTGCACCGCCCAGTCTCGCTGGAAGGCCTAGCCCAGGCGGTGCCACCTCCTGGCCTGGGCGGTTGCACCTCCTGGTGCAATCAGGGTCCGAATGGTTCATTCCATTCGGCCCAATTTCAGTCTTTCAGGGGCCCAATTGCCCCAAGATTAAGCCAATGGGATCACCTCCCATTTTCCAACTTAATCAATGTGCTAACTACGATTAAATCTAAGACAACTTCTGCAGCTTTGCTTCGGTGCGTCAATCGCTCCTTCCGGCGAGTTTCCGGCGAACTTCCGTCGATCATCCGATGAACCCTCGGTGATGCTCCTGCGGACTTCCGGCAAACTCCTGGACTTTGCGACGATCCACTTGGCAAGTTCCGACGAGCTTCGCTTGGCAAGCTTCTGGACTTCTCGGATCTGTTCTCGCAGAACCTCCGACGACCGTCCGAACTTCCGTCGAACTCTCGAACTCCCAACGTGATCATGAACTTGACTCCGGCGCAACTCCTGCTGCTTGTCTATCTTTCATCTTAGTTAATCCTGCACACTTATCTCAACACATAGATTAGACAACAAATGACAATTGACTTCATCATCAAAATCCGAGATTCAACAATCTCCCCCTTTTTGATGATGACAATCAATTGATAATGGAGTTATCCTTAACTCCCCCTGTCTATATGCCATCATTGAGATAAGTCAACCTTGAATTCAAGACTTAAGAATTCAAGTGACGTATTGATAAGTTAGATCAGTTAAACTTATCAATACTCCCATCATGATACTTATCATGATATATCTCTTCAAAGATGATGTCAGGGCTTGACATACATCATCAAGTTTGTATGATTGTGTTTGTAACTAATCATCATGTAGTTTGAATGTTATCATATAAAGCTGTGAAACTTATTACATGATGCACACATTTGAAATATTCTAGCAAGTTTTGCATTTTCTTCACATGATAAGATATCAACTCAGGGCATAATGCAAACTTTAGCACATGTTCATATATCTCTTGGTGATGCAAGGATGGCATAATCATAGCAGTGTTTATAGCATCATTCATAGTATTTCTAATCATGGCAGTGTTTATCAATTCATATATATCTCCCCCTTTGTCATCAACAAAAAGCATAGTAACTATGATACCAGAAAATAATAATAGCAAGCTTATAGAGGAATTTTACATAGATTGCTTTAAATACTTCTTCCCCTTTGTGTTATAATCCATTGTCTATGTAAAGATTTTGCAGGATGGAATACATACACATGATTTTGTTGCAGATTTTCACATATAATCAAGTGATTTGATCATACAATATAGTCCGAAAAAAAAATGATTTTAACAAATTTATCTGTTCGGACACATCAACATTCCTAATTCTCTTCTAATGAAATCAAATTGTTCTTCACTTAGAGGTTTTGTAAAAATGTCAGCTAGTTGATGTTTAGTATCAATGAACTCTATGGTTACGTCATGATTGGTGACATGATCTCGTATAAAGTGATGTCTAATATCAATATGTTTTGTTCTTGAGTGTTGTATAGGATTCTTGGTTAAGCATATTGCACTTGTGTTATCACATTTAATTGGAATATTTTTGAGATGAACTTTATAATCTTCTAAGGTATTTTTCATCCATACAACTTGTGCACAGCATGCACTTGCTGCAATATATTCAGCTTCGGTTGTTGATAGTGCAACCGAATTTTGTTTCTTTGATGACCAGGAAACAAGGGCATGTCCTAAAAATTGACATGATCCTGATGTGCTTTTTCTATCTAATCTACAGCCAGCAAAGTCAGCATCAGCATAAGCAATTAACTCAAAATTCTCTGATTTTGGGTACCATAATCCTAGATTTGTGGTACCATTAAGATATCTAAATATTCTTTTAACTGCTTTGAGATGAGATATCTTAGGGTTTGATTGAAATCTAGCACAAAGTCCTACACTGAACATGATGTCTGGTCTGGTTGCAGTGAGGTAAAGTAAACTTCCTATCATACCCCTATAAGTTTTTTGATCAAAGCTTTCTCCACTTTCATCAATTTCTAACTTAGTGGAGGTGCTCATAGGAGTGTTACTAGCCTTTGAGTTGTTCATGTTAAACATTTTTAATAAATTCATGGCATATTTAGTTTGACTAATAAAGATGTCATTGCTTAGTTGTTTGATTTGTAAACCTAAGAAGAATGTTAATTCTCCCATTAAGCTCATTTCGAATTCAAGACTCATAGTTTTAGCAAAAGATTCACAAAGAGATTCATTTGTAGAGCCAAAGATGATATCATCAACATAAATCTGAACAATGAGAAAATTATTTTCAAAATTCTTGATAAACAATGTAGTATCAACCTTGCCTTTTATGAAATTATTTTCAATGAGAAAAGAACTAAGTCTCTCATACCAAGCCCTTGGGGCTTGTTTTAAACCATAGAGAGCTTTAGTTAATCTAAACACATGATTAGGGAGGCTATTATTTTCAAATCCAGGAGGTTGTTCAACATAAACTTCTTCGGAAATAAAACCATTTAGAAAAGCGCTTTTAACATCCATTTGAAATAACTTAAAATTATTACAACTAGCATAGGCAAGGAGCATCCTTATGGCTTCCAATCGAGCCACAGGTGCGAAGGTTTCTTCGTAATCGATACCTTCTTCTTGGTTGAAACCTTTGGCCACTAATCTAGCCTTGTTTCTAACCACGATACCATTTTTATCTTGCTTGTTTCTAAAGACCCATTTAGTACCAATAACTAAATGGTCATTTGGCCTAGGAACAAGCGTCCACACCTCATTTCTCTCAAATTGATTTAATTCATCTTGCATTGCGATAATCCATGAATTATCTTTCATGGCTTCATCAACACATTTGGGTTCAATTTGGGAGAGAAAGGCGGCGTTGGCACAAAAGTTTTTAAAAGAAGATCGTGTTTGAACCCCCTATGATGTGTCTCCTAGGATTAGCTCCTTAGGATGAGCATCTACATACTTCCAATCCTTGGGTAAGGATGTTTCGGAAGTGGATGCATCCAAGTTGCTAGTTGGAGACGGGGTTTCGTTTAAATTCAAGGAATCAAAATTAACATCATCATCAAGATCATTTTTCTTAATTTCTGAAATCTCATTGAAAACAACATGGATGGATTCTTCAATAATTAAGGTTCTTTTATTGAAAATGCGAAAAGGTTTAGAAACCGAAGAATAACCAAGAAAGATTCCTTCATCAGATTTAGCATCGAATTTTCCTAAGTTATCCTTTTCATTCAAGATAAAACACTTACACCCAAAGACTTTAAAATATGAGACATTGGGTTTTTTGTTATTCCATAACTCATAAGGAGTTTTGGTGAGTAAGGGTCTTACTAGGACTCTATTTAAAATATAGCATGCAGTGTTTACAGCTACGACCCAAAAATATTTGGGTAGGCTATGTTCATTCAACATGGTTCTTGCCATTTCTTGTAAATTTCAATTTTTTCTTTCTACTACCCTATTTTGTTGAGGATTTCTTGGAGTAGAGAAATTATGGTTGTATCCGTTGAGTTCACAGAATTCTTGGAAATCATGGTTTTGAAATTCTCCACCATGATCACTTCTAATTGACGAAATCATAGATCCCTTCTCATTTTGAACAAGTTTACAAAACTTGGTAAAATATCTAAAGCATTCATTTTTCTGTTTTAAGAAGTAGGTCCATGTATATCTGCTATAGTCATCAACAATGACAAAGGCGTATTTGCTACCTCCTAGACTCGATGTAGAGATTGGTCCGAACAAGTCCATATGGATCAATTGTAAGGGCCTAGAGGTGCTTATTTGATTCTTAGCTTTGAAGCTACCCTTAATTTGCTTACCTAATTGGCAAGCATCACATACATTATCTTTGATGAACTTGATATGAGGAATTCCTCTTACAAGTTCTCTAGATGATACTTGAGTGATTAGTTTCATGCTAGCATGACCTAATCTTCTATGCCATAGCCAAGCATCCTCATTCATAACGGCAAAACACATTTCATCACATAAGTCATTGATGTCAATAGTGTATACGTTATTTTGTTTTAATGCAATCATAGATATATTTTTGTGTGGTTTTTCAATGATGCAAGCATTAGATTCAAATCTTATAATATATCCTTTATCACATAATTGACTAATGCTCAAGAGGTTATGTTTTAAACCATCAACTAGTAAAACATCTTCAATAGAGAAGTTGGATTTGTTACCTATGGTTCCTTTGCCAATGATTTTACCCTTGTTGTTGTCTCCGAAGGTGACATATCCTTCGTCTATGCTAGTGAGCTTAGAGAATTGAGATGGATCTCCGGTCATATGCCTTGAGCATCCACTATCAAGGTACCATCTCTTGCTCCTAGCTTGCGATGGTTTAGTTTTCTACAAGAAAGGATGATATTTAGGTACCCATTTGCTTTTGGGTGCCTCATAAATAGATCTACATTTCTTATCATGTTGCATAGAATTTGTCATGGTTCCTTTAGGAACCCAGATTAGTTTGTTTGGACTTATTTTCTTGAATGGACAACAATGTGTCTTGTGTCCAGATTTGCAACAAAAGTTGCACTTGGTTTGGTGTTGAACATGTAAGATGGAGCCTTTTATGAAGGTGGTTGGATTTTGGTGAGGACTTCTCACAAATCTGTTAGGATCGAGAGCACTAAGAGGGGGGGGTGAATTAGTGCAGCGGATATCTTTTAGCGATTAAAAACAAAAGCTGCGTTCGTTCGATAAAAATCAGTTTTGAAGCAAAAGTCGACTCAAAGATAACTTATGACTAAGTGCAGTTTACGTCTAAACGTAGTTTACGTCTAAACACAATTTACGTTTAAATGCAGTTTGCGTCTAAACGCAGTTTTACGTCTAAACGCAGATTTACGTCTAAACGCAGATTTACGTCTAAACGCAGATTTACGTCCAAACTCAGTTTACGTCTAAAACGCAGTTTTACGTTTAAACATAGTTTACGTCTAAACACAATTTTACGTCTAAAACGCAGATTTACGTCTAAACGCAGATTTACGTCTAAACGCAGATTTACGTCTAAACGCAGTTTGCGTCTAAGCGTAGTTTGCGTCTAAACACAGTTTGCGTCTAAGCGCAGTTTACATCTAAACGCAGCTTACGTCTAAACGCAGTTTGCGTCTAAACGCAGTTTGCGTCTAAGCGCAGTTTACGTCTAAACGCAGTTTGCATCTAAACGCAGTTTGCGTCTAAACGCAGATGACAGTTTGCAGTTCTAAATGAAATCAAGACGTAAACGTAAACTGCACAGAACCTTGTTCGTAAAAGCGCAGAAGACAGTTTGTAGTTGTAAATGAAATCAAGACGTGAACGTAAACTGCACAGAACCTTGTCCGTAAAAAAAAGGCGCAGAAGATAGTTTGCAGTTGTAAGTGAAATCAAGACGTAAACGTAAACTGCACAGAACTCATTCGTAAAAGCGCAGAGAGCAGTTTGCAGTTTGTAAATGGAATTAAGATGTGAACGTAAACTGCACAGAACTCGTTCGTAAAAGCGCAGAGAGCAGTAGCTATGTAGGAGGTTTGCAGTAATGATAAAGTGCTCAAAATAAACGCAAACCAGAGATTTAGAGTGGTTCGGTCAGTCTTGACCTACTCCACTTTTGGCTTCCTCCACCGACGAGGTCACCGACGTCAACTAGGAGCCTTCCTTCAATAGGCGAAGGCCAACTACCCTCTTACAGATTCACTCCTTTTGACGGGCTCAGGAGACAACCCTTACAAATGTTTTCTCTCCTCTCTTTACAACTCAAACTTGAAGAACAGAAGGAGGAAAACTAGCAGTTTTGAGCTCTAAGAACCACTGAAAAGATCAAGATTTCGGCTTGAGTTCTCTCCCTTTCAGTGCTGAATGGGTGGGGTATTTATAGGCCCCAACCCAGTTCAAATTTGGAGCTCAAAACGATCAAATCCCGGAATTCCGGGATCAGGCGGTTGCACCTCCTGACTGGAGAGGTTGCACCGCCTGGCAGAGCTCGAAGACTGAGCTCAGGCGGTGCCACCTCTTGACAGAGGCGGTTGCACCTCTCTGCCAGAGCTCGAAGACTGAGCTCAGGCGGTGCCACCTCTCTATCAGGGAGGTTGCACCGCCCAGTCTTGCTCGAAGACTGAGCTCAGGCGGTGCCACCTCCCGGTTGGGGCGGTTGCACCTCCCAGCCTCGTTGGAAGACTTAGCCTGGGCGGTGCTACCTCCTGGCTGGGGCGGTGCCACCTCTTTCACTATTTCAGCTCACTTGGTTTGGCTCCAAACTTGGCCCAAACCAGTCCGAACTTGGGCCTAATTGGCCCCTACTTGGGTTATAGGATTAACACCTAATCCTAACCCTAATTAATGTGCTAACTATGATTTTAAAGACATTTTCTAAGCTATTACAAAGTCCGCAAGTCAAGACTTCTTCTGGCGAGCTTCCGGCAAACTTCCGGCGGTCTTCCGATGAACTCTCGGAAACCATTCTGCGGACTCCCGGCAAGCTCCTAAACTTCACGATTTGTTCTTAGCGAGTTCCAACGAGCTTCTTCGGCAAGCTCCGATCTTTCTCGGCGAGCTCCGCGAACTCCCAACGAACCTTCGGACTTCCGTCGAACTCTCGAACTTGCAACAAATCCTTCGCGCTTGACTCCGACACTTTGTTTCGCTTTATGTCTTCATCGTTATCATAGCTAATCCTGCACAATTAAAGAAAAACTTCGATCGAGACAATTAATCCTAAGCAATTAACCAAGTTGTCCGGCATGTCATTGGTCCCTCGACGCTTCGTCCGATTCTTCGGCGCATCGTCCTTTCCTGTAGCCTATTGCCCAATTGGCCAGTTGACTCCGCAACTCCGATATCCTTGGTACAATACCCGCTCTTCTTGGCCCGATGCCCGAGTCCACGGCCCGAAGCCTTCTGTCGATACGTCGACCGATCCACCGGCCCGACGTCCAATCTTCTGACATGTTCCTCCGGCACAACATGATGTTCCTGCTTTAATTGTTTCATCCTGATCGAAGCACCCTGCGTCACTCAAAACGCAGATTAAATCATAAACATATATCAAGTAGTTTCATCATCAAAATACGAGATTCAACAATCTCCCCCTTTTTGATGATGACAACCACTTGATGACGGAGTTAAACTTAACTCCCGGAGTTTAAACAAACTCCCCCTATCAATATGCCATATTGATAGAACCTTGAATTCAAACTGAATTCAAGTCATTACAATATTCATCATGAATACTTGCAACACGTCAACATGAACATATGCATAAACTTATGCATAACATGTCATGTCATCAACATACTTTCATCAACATACTTCTCCCCCTTTGTCATCAACAAAAAGGAGAAGTATCACAATCAAGTGTTTGTGATATTGGTTTAACTTATTGCATGAAAAACATATTATCAAGTTTTATCATCATGCAGTTTTGAAGCCAGAAAATTTAGCAAATGTTACATCATGCTTAGAATATTCAGGCTATCAAGTTTCAGATATGCAAGTTCTACAGTATACAAGATAGCACTTTTAGAACATGCAAGCTAGCAATTTAGAGATGTTCAAGAAAGCAACTCTTGCTTCTTGAGATATGCAAATTTGTCAAGTTTTGCTAGATGTGCAAGTTAGCATTTTTGCCTCTTGAGATAGGCAAGATAGCACATTTGCTTCTTTTGAGATAGCAACTTTTCGCTTCTCTTTAGACTACAAGCTAGCAATTTTTACGATATACAAGTTTCGCAATATACAAGCTAGCAAAAACTTCGAAAGCAAATGCAAGATAACTTTCTTGTGTAGGCTCATGATTATTGCTTCCTATTGTAATGTGCAGGTTGCAAGTCTTGCTTCTTGAGATATTCAAGATAGTGATTTTCAAGAAGACAATTTTTGCTTCTTGAAATAAGCAAGTTAGCAATCAAGTTTTTGCATCTTCTTGACTTGTGCAAGCTAGCTATCTCCCCCTTTGTCATTGTCAAAAAGAAAGGAAGAATACAGTTTTGTAGTTCTTTTTCCTTTTACAATGATTTCAAAATCATGACAAAGGATGAATAATCAAGTTATGAATGTCAAGACAATTTTTCAGCGATTAAGAGGGGGGGGTGAATTAGTGCAGCGGATATCTTTTAGCGATTAAAAACAAAAGCTGCGTTCGTTCGATAAAAATCAGTTTTGAAGCAAAAGCCGACTCAAAGATAACTTATGACTAAGTGCAGTTTACGTCTAAACGTAGTTTACGTCTAAACACAATTTACGTTTAAATGCAGTTTGCGTCTAAACGCGGTTTTACGTCTAAACGCAGATTTACGTCTAAACGCAGATTTACGTCTAAACGCAGATTTACGTCCAAACTCAGTTTACGTCTAAAACGCAGTTTTACGTTTAAACGTAGTTTACGTCTAAACACAATTTTACGTCTAAAACGCAGATTTACGTCTAAACGCAGATTTACGTCTAAACACAGATTTACGTCTAAACGCAGTTTGCGTCTAAGCGCAGTTTGCGTCTAAACACAGTTTGCGTCTAAGCGCAGTTTACATCTAAACACAGCTTACGTCTAAACGCAGTTTGCGTCTAAACGCAGTTTGCGTCTGAGCGCAGTTTACGTCTAAACGCAGTTTGCGTCTAAGCGCAGTTTACGTCTAAACGCAGTCTGATACCAATTGTTAGGATCGAGAGCACTAAGAGGGGGGGGTGAATTAGTGCAGCGGATATCTTTTAGCGATTAAAAACAAAAGCTGCGTTCGTTCGATAAAAATCAGTTTTGAAGCAAAAGCCGACTCAAAGATAACTTATGACTAAGTGCAGTTTACGTCTAAACGTAGTTTACGTCTAAACACAATTTACGTTTAAATGCAGTTTGCGTCTAAACGCAATTTTACGTCTAAACGCAGATTTACGTCTAAACGCAGATTTACGTCTAAACGCAGATTTACGTCCAAACTCAGTTTACGTCTAAAACGCAGTTTTACGTTTAAACGTAGTTTACGTCTAAACACAATTTTACGTCTAAAACGCAGATTTACGTCTAAACGCAGATTTACGTCTAAACGCAGATTTACGTGTAAACGCAGTTTGCGTCTAAGCGCAGTTTGCGTCTAAACACAGTTTGCGTCTAAGCGCAGTTTACATCTAAACGCAGCTTACGTCTAAACGCAGTTTGCGTCTAAACGCAGTTTGCGTCTAAGCGCAGTTTACGTCTAAACGCAGTTTGCGTCTAAACGCAGTTTGCGTCTAAACGCAGATGACAGTTTGCAGTTCTAAATGAAATCAAGACGTAAACATAAACTGCACAGAACCTTGTTCGTAAAAGCGCAGAAGACAGTTTGCAGTTGTAAATGAAATCAAGACGTGAACGTAAACTGCACAGAACCTTGTCCGTAAAAAAAAGGCGCAGAAGATAGTTTGCAGTTGTAAGTGAAATCAAGACGTAAACGTAAACTGCACAGAACTCATTCGTAAAAGCGCAGAGAGCAGTTTGCAGTTTGTAAATGGAATTAAGATGTGAACGTAAACTGCACAGAACTCGTTCGTAAAAGCGCAGAGAGCAGTAGCTATGTAGGAGGTTTGCAGTAATGATAAAGTGCTCAAAATAAACGCAAACCAGAGATTTAGAGTGGTTCGGTCAGTCTTGACCTACTCCACTTTTGGCTTCCTCCACCGACGAGGTCACCGACGTCAACTAGGAGCCTTCCTTCAATAGGCGAAGGCCAACTACCCTCTTACAGATTCACTCCTTTTGACGGGCTCAGGAGACAACCCTTACAAATGTTTTCTCTCCTCTCTTTACAACTCAAACTTGAAGAACAGAAGGAGGAAAACTAGCAGTTTTGAGCTCTAAGAACCACTGAAAAGATCAAGATTTCGGCTTGAGTTCTCTCCCTTTCAGTGCTGAATGGGTGGGGTATTTATAGGCCCCAACCCAGTTCAAATTTGGAGCTCAAAACGATCAAATCCCGGAATTCCGGGATCAGGCGGTTGCACCTCCTGACTGGAGAGGTTGCACCGCCTGGCAGAGCTCGAAGACTGAGCTCAGGCGGTGCCACCTCTTGACAGAGGCGGTTGCACCTCTCTGCCAGAGCTCGAAGACTGAGCTCAGGCGGTGCCACCTCTCTATCAGGGAGGTTGCACCGCCCAGTCTTGCTCGAAGACTGAGCTCAGGCGGTGCCACCTCCCGGCTGGGGCGGTTGCACCTCCCAGCCTCGTTGGAAGACTTAGCCTGGGCGGTGCTACCTCCTGGCTGGGGCGGTGCCACCTCTTTCACTATTTCAGCTCACTTGGTTTGGCTCCAAACTTGGCCCAAACCAGTCCGAACTTGGGCCTAATTGGCCCCTACTTGGGTTATAGGATTAACACCTAATCCTAACCCTAATTATTGTGCTAACTATGATTTTAAAGACATTTTCTAAGCTATTACAAAGTCCGCAAGTCAAGACTTCTTCTGGCGAGCTTCCGGCAAACTTCCGGCGGTCTTCTGATGAACTCTCGGAAACCATTCTGCGGACTCCCGGCAAGCTCCTAAACTTCACGATTTATTCTTAGCGAGTTCCAACGAGCTTCTTCGGCAAGCTCCGATCTTTCTCGGCGAGCTCCGCGAACTCCCAACGAACCTTCGGACTTCCGTCGAACTCTCGAACTTGCAACAAATCCTTCGCGCTTGACTCCGACACTTTGTTTCGCTTTATGCCTTCATCGTTATCATAGCTAATCCTGCACAATTAAAGAAAAACTTCGATCGAGACAATTAATCCTAAGCAATTAACCAAGTTGTCCGGCATGTCATTGGTCCCTCGACGCTTCGTCCGATTCTTCGGCGCATCGTCCTTTCCTGCAGCCTATTGCCCAATTGGCCAGTTGACTCCGCAACTCCGATATCCTTGGCACAATACCCGCTCTTCTTGGCCCGATGCCCGAGTCCACGGCCCGAAGCCTTCTGTCGATACGTCGACCGATCCACCGGCCCGATGTCCAATCTTCTGACATGTTCCTCCGGCACAACATGATGTTCCTGCTTTAATTGTTTCATCCTGATCGAAGCACCCTGCGTCACTCAAAACGCAGATTAAATCATAAACATATATCAAGTAGTTTCATCATCAAAATACGAGATTCAACAAAATCCAATTCCGCTCCTTTTTGGAATGTGACCCTTGTTTGTAAGGATCATGTTTAATGACTTGCTACCAACCTCGAATTTCTTCAAGGTGTCCTTGAGTAGCAGGTTTTCTTTTTGCAAAGTTTCTAAATCATGACATTTGATACATGAATTTAGACTATCATGATGTTCGACTTTTAACTTATCAAACTCACAAGTAAGACTATCATGCATCTTTTTCAGCAATTTATATTTTCTACTTATACTCTTGCATTCGTCAAATAAGTCATTGAAAGCATTTAATAATTCATCGAAAGATAAATCAGCATCTATTGAATTTGTTACCTCATCTTCGATGGCCATTAAGGCGTAATGAGCAACTTGCTCGGTGTTGGACTCCTCTTCCTCAGATGCGCTCGAATCATCCCATGTTGCTTGGAGCGCCTTCTTCTTTATTGTTCTTTTCTTGACTTGGGGACAATCACTCTTGTAGTGTCCCGGCTTTTTGCATTCATAGCAGATTACTTGGTCCTTTATGGGTTCAAGTTTATTTTTTGCATCATTCTTAAACTTGTTTCTTTTAAAGAACTTTTTAAACTTTCTTGTTAGAAGTGCCAAGTCATCATCACAGTCCTCATCACTTGAGTTTTCTCTCAAGTGGCATTCTGAAGTTTTGAGTGCCATATCCTTCCTGTTCTTTGGAAGGATGTCTTCTTGCTCTTCATGAGCTTTACAAGTCATTTCGTAGGTCATTAATGACCCGATTAGTTCTTCAAGAGGGAAATTTCGCAGATCTTTTGCCTCTTGAATAGTGGTGACTTTAGGATCCCAACTCTTAGGAAGGGATCTTAGTATCTTATTAACAAGCTCAAAATCCGAAAAGCTCTTTCCGAGTCCTTTTAGACCGTTGATGACATCCGTGAAACGGGTAAACATGTCGCCAATGGTTTCACTCGGTTTCATCCGAAAAAGTTCGAAAGAATGTAACAGCAAATTGATTTTTGACTCTTTTACTCTACTTGTGCCCTCATGGGTCACTTCGAGCGTGTGCCAAATATCAAACGCAGTTTCACAAGTTGAAACACGGTTAAACTCGTTTTTATCAAGTGCACAAAATAAGGCATTCATAGCCTTTGCATTAAGAGCGAAAGCCTTCTTCTCCAAATCATTCCAATCGATCATTGGACGAGAAGACTTTGAAAAACCATTCTCGACAAGATTCCAAAGATCAATGTCCATAGAAATAAGAAAGATTCTCATTCGGGTCTTCCAATAGGTGTAGTCCGTCCCATTAAACATGGGTGGACGTGTAATGGAATGGCCCTCTTGGTTTCCGGCGTAAGCCATCTCTCTTAGGTTTTAATCCTTTTGAGAGTTAACCGGGCTCTGATACCAATTGTTAGGATCGAGAGCACTAAGAGGGGGGGGGGGGTGAATTAGTGCAGCGGATATTTTTTAGCGATTAAAAAAACGAAAGCTGCGTTCGTTTGATAAAGACTATTTTGATGCAAAAGCCGATTCTAAGATTACTTATGATTAAGTGCAGTTTACGTTTAAACACAGTTAGCGTCTAAACGCAGTTTGCGTCTAAATGCAGATTGCGTCTAAACTCAGATTGCGTCTAAGCGCAGTTTGCGTCCTAGCGCAGATTGCGTCTAAGCGCAGATTGCGTCTAAACGCAGATTGCGTCTAAGCGCAGATTGCGTCTAAACACAGTTTGCGTCTAGGAGCAGTTTAAGCAGAAGTATAAAGACAATGTGCTGCTGTTGTACAGCTCAAAAAGTAATCTGTAAAAAAACAGATTTACGTCTAAACGCAGATTTACGTCTAGACGCAGATTTACGTCTAAACGCAGATTTACGTCTTAAACGCAGATTTACGTCTGAACTTTGAAACTCGTTTGTATACTCGTAGAAGGCAGTATGCAGTTGAAATCAAGACGTAAACGTGAACTGAGATCTGATGATTGTGCGAGGAAAGCCGATTTACGTCTAAATGCAGTTTTACGTCTAAATGTTGAAACTCGTTCGTAAAATTGTAGAGGACAGTTTGCAATTAATAGGATCAAAATGTAAGTGTAAACTGCAAAGAAACTCGTTCGTAAAAGCACGGAAGACAGTTCTGCAGAATCAAACGTAAACGTAAACTGTAATGTACGAAAATACGAATTTATGTCTGAATGCATATTCGGAAGAACAGCACTTAGAACTTGTTCGTGAAAGCGCAGAGAGCAGTAGTAATGAAGGAGGTTTGCAGTAATGATAAAGTGCTAAAAAATAAACGCAAACCAGAGATTTAGAGTGGTTCGGTCAGCCTTGACCTACTCCACTTTTGGCTTCCTCCACCGACGAGGTCGCAGACGTCAACTAGGGGCCTTCCTTCAATAGGCGAAGGCCAAACTGCCCTTTTACAGTTTCTCTCCTTTTGACAGGCTCAGGAGAAAACCTTTACAGACCTTTCTCTCCTCACTTTACAACTGAAAACTTGAAGAACAGAAGGAGGAGACTTAAAGGCTTTACAACACTTTTGAGCTCTTAGAATCACAGAAAAGATCAAGATTTCGGTGTAGGTCTGTATCTTTTCAGTGTTGAATGGGTTGGGAATTTATAGGCCCCAACCCAATTCAAATTTGGAGCTCAAAATAATCAATTCCCGGAATTCTGGGATCAGGCGGTTGCACCTCTTGACTGGAGAGGTTGCACCGCCTGGCAGAGCTCGAAGACCGAGCTCAGGCGGTGCTACCTCTCTGCCAGGGAGGTTGCACCGCCTAGTCTTGCTCGAAGACTGAGCTCAGGCGGTGCCACCTCTCTGTCAGGGAGGTTGCACCGCCCAGTCTAGCTCGAAGACTGAGCTCAAGCGGTGCCACCTCCTAGCTGGGGAGGTTGCACCGCCCAGTCTCGCTGGAAGGCCTAGCCCAGGCGGTGCCACCTCCTGGCCTGGGCGGTTGCACCTCCTGGTGCAATCAGGGTCCGTATGGTTCATTCCATTCGGCCCAATTTCAGTCTTTCAGGGGCCCAATTGCCCCAAGATTAAGCCAATGGGATCACCTCCCATTTTCCAACTTAATCAACGTGCTAACTACGATTAAATCTAAGACAACTTCTGCAGCTTTGCTTCGGTGCGTCAATCGCTCCTTCCGGCGAGTTTCCGGCGAACTTCCGTCGATCATCCGATGAACCCTCGGTGATGCTCCTGCGGACTTCTGGCAAACTCCTGGACTTTGCGACGATCCACTTGGCAAGTTCCGACGAGCTTCGCTTGGCAAGCTTCTGGACTTCTCGGATCTGTTCTCGCAGAACCTCCGACGACCGTCCGAACTTCCGTCGAACTCTCGAACTCCCAACGTGATCATGAACTTGACTCCGGCGCAACTCCTGCTGCTTGTCTATCTTTCATCGTAGTTAATCCTGCACACTTATCTCAACACATAGATTAGACAACAAATGACAATTGACTTCATCATCAAAATCCGAGATTCAACAGTTGGGTGTTAGAACCCTTGCAGATTCTAAACTTGGGGTTGATCTCTTTAGGGGATCGGCCTCCTTGGAACTCTATAGGGGTTCCTCCCTCCAAGTTGCTGCTCAAAGGCTACAGAAAAGATTCATCTATTGCTTATCAAAAGATGAGGAATACATGGCTATTTATAGGGTTTCTAAACCCTAACTCCTAATAGGACTCCTACTCAAGACTCCTACTTCTAACCAACTTCTAATAGGACTTCTACTCAAGACTTCTATTCCTTTACAACTCCTAATTCTTCTCTAAGAAACAACCTCCTAACCCTGGCCGGCCTCTTCACCTCTTTAATAGGGGTCGGCTTAGGTAGGTTTTACATGAATGTCCCTCTCAATTAGGACTCTCCTAGCTAGAGTCCTAACAGACCGGTCCTCTTCAAATCAGCCTTGTCCTCGAGGCTAACGATTCATGAATTTTGAGAATTTGATCTTCAAGTCATCATAGTTCTCCCCAAGTGGCATCTTCTATTGGTAGGTTCACCCACTGTATTAGCACTTTAGTAGTGGGTCGTCGTCGTCGAGTCACGATCCATCGATCAATAATGACACTTGGCTAGGTCTGGAGTTCTCTTTGGATAGTCATATTTGGTGGGTGGCTTTGGGCTGTCTCCAAGCACCTATTTATAACTTCTGTCTGGCCGTCGATTTGTGAGTGATATGCCATACTCCTTTTCAATTTAGTACCCTGCATATGGAATAACTTTGTCCAAAATCTGCTCATGAAGATGCAAGTAGAATTTATCATAAGCACAATGCGTCCCTTATAGTGTAATTCTTTTGAGTCCCAATTGTAATGAGCCACGGAGCTTGGTGCTTCCTCCAATTTTTTTATAATATTACTAGTCTCTGAATCTTCCTGCCATTCCATCTTAATATCCTCAAGGAAGTCGCTAGTCGGAAGTGAAACAACCGAAACTTCAGCTTGCTCGGGTAGTTGTGAAAGCGCATCTGCAAGAACATTCTCTTTCCCCTTTTTGTAAGTTATTTCATAATCAAATTCAAGAAGTTTTGTTACTCATTTTTGCTGCTCAAGGGATGATATCTTTCACTCCAAAAAGTACTTGAGGCTTTTATGGTTGGTTTTAATTTGAAATCGTCGATCAATCAAGTAGGGTCTCCACCTCGTTGCTGCGCTCACAATGGCTTGCATCTCCTTATCATATGTTGACTTATTTTGATGGGAGGGAGATAATGCCTTGCTAGTGTATGTGAGTGGTTGACCATCTTGGATGAGAATGACTCCAATTCCGACTCCAGATGTATCGACCTCAATAATGAAGGGTCGGTTGAAATCTGGTAGTGTTAGTACCGGCGTCATCGTTATGGCTGCCTTAAGTTTGTTGAAGGCAGCAGAGGCTCTGTCCAACCATTGGAAGACATCATTTTCTAGTAAGGAAGTAAGTGGTGCACTGATCTTTCCATAGTTTTTCACGAACTTATGGTAGTAGCCTGTTAAACCCAGAAAGCCATGTAGCAATTTTATGTTTCTCGGGGTCGACTAGTTTTGCATTGCTCCAATATTGAAGGGGTCCACTGCCACACCTTCCTCTGATATGATATGCCCAAGATATTCCACCTTCTATTGAAGAAAGCAAAAATCCGTAGTGGTTGTTGTGTGTTCAAAAGGTGGTTTTCGGTATGTCTTCTTCGTACACTCGTATTTGATGATACCCGGATCAAAGGTCCAGCTTTGTGAAGATTTGTTCTCCCTTTCATCTAGCAATTCATCTGCTATTGGAATAAGGTATTTGTGCTTGATGGTTATGCCATTGAGAGCTCGGTAATCAACGCATATTCACCATGTTCCGTCCTTCTTGCGTACATGTAGCACCGGTGAAGAGTAGAGGTTGCAACTTAGCCGAATAACTCCTGTTTCGAGCATCTCTTTTACAATCCTTTTTATTTCATCCTTATGGAGATATAGATACTGATATGGCCAAGTATTTGCTGGAGGTTTGCCTGAAAGAATCGTTATATAATGATCATGCCGATGGGTAAGAGATAGGTTGTGCAGTTCGTCAAATATATCTGAAATTCAGCAAGCAAAGGAAGTAGGTTTGGATCTTCAAATTCTATTGGCTCTCCCTTAGTTTGCTGCTCAAGTTGTACCAAAAAGCCGCTACATGCTTTATGCAAAACCTTCATTTGTTGTGTGCAAATTGTCATTATGTCACCCCCACGTTTCCCATTCAGTATCACCTGTTTCTCCTTACTATAAAATTTCATAATTAGTTGCATAAAATTCTAAGAAATATCACCTAATGTCGTCAACCATTTAATTTTGAGCATGGCCTCATGATTATCAAGAGGGAGAAGGAAAAAATATGTAATTATCTCTTAGTAAGGCCTCATGATCAGTAATAGTTTCACTTACGGGCACCTACGATCATACTTCAAAATCCATCCATCGGCGACCTTAACGTCAAACCTGTTGCAATTCTCGATAGGTAAAGCCATTTGGATAATAATCTTACTGTTTAGAAAGTTATTAGTACTGCTCGTGTCGATGAGAACAGTGGTCAGTTGTTGTTTGAGAAGGCCTCCAACTTTCATCGTTTGCGGGTTTGAGTAGCCGGCTAGTGTATGTACCGTAACTTCGGTCGGTTGTGGCTCTTCTTTTGCATCTTCTTCTTCATATTCAAGGCTCTCTTCTGGATGTTCATTGACCTCTTCTTCTATTAGTTCAATTATAAGAAGTCTCCCTTTACTACATCGATGCTCACGGCTCCACGACTCGTCACAATGCCAACATAACCCCTTCGCATATTGCTCCCGAAGCTCTTCTCTTGTTAACCTCTTTAGTGTAGGGACTTGGCTGACAGTAAGGGGGGCTGAGGGCTTCAATATTACTGGTTAAGGAGTGACCCTAGTCCTCCGAGCTTCATGGTTCAATTGCTCCTCTTGATATCGTGCGAAAGAGATGGCTGCCATAAGCGTATACGGTTGTCGCGCTTTAACTTCTCCTCGGATCTCCGACTTCAAGCCCTCAGTGAAGGTCCTCAATAGCTGTTTTTGAGACCAATCACGAGTTTGATTAGATAACCTTTTAAACCTAGTTTGGTACTCCTGAATAGTGGAGGTTTGTCGGATCTTTGCTAGTTGTCCGTCAATATTCTCGTAATCGGTTGGTTTGAAGCGGATCAGCAGTCCTTCTTTGAATTGTTGCCATGAAAGGACTCCATAAGTATGTTCAAACCATTCAAACTATTGTATAGTATCCCCTTCAAGATATAGAGCTGCAATTTTCACCATAGATGCATCCGCGGTTTTGTGGTACCGAAAATATCGCTCCGCGTGCGAGATCCAACTAATTGGGTCTCCTTCTTCCCATCTAGGGAAGTCCACTCTCATGCATGGATAGTTGGGGTCGGTCATAGAGCTTCCCCTCTCTTGGAAGTCATATCTTTGGGCTTAGTGTGATTGGGCAAAGCTCTCTCCTTGATGTGATTTCTTCGGGCTTAGTGGTTAGCCCAATCTAAGTTCGGTAGAGAGTGTCCGAATCTTATCCTCTATTCATGCCTCGAAGGCTTCGAATTTAGCATTGATTACCTCCTTAGATGCCATAGTATATGCCGCCAAATCTGTGATGTTAAGATCTCTCTTTTGTTGTCGGGTTAAAGGCATGTATTGGTTGAGAGAGGTGATGGTCGAAAGAGTTGGTGGATTGGTGGATGTAGGCTACGGTTTAGGCTTGTTTTGTGGCTATTTTGGGTGCAGTTTGAGGGTGTGATTTGGTAGAGTTTTAGGGCTGTAGGTGAAAGTTTTGGATCTGTGGTAGATGGTAGCAAAGGTTTGATAGAAATCAGTGGGAGTTGCAGCAAGTATGTGGTGTCTTGTAAGAGTAGAATTATCGTCGAAGAAACAACGGTTTCTCGACGTAATTTTCACCAAAGACTTGAGAGAATTGATGAGAGAATTGATAGCAAAATCACAGTTTATATGACAGCAAGGATATCTAATTTAATCAAGAAAATTTTGGCAGTATAATAGCAAGGAAATTGGTGCAAGTTGCGATTGCAGAATTCTCGTCGAAAAATTTCAGCGGGTTATAATGAAAATTTACAGCAACACAAAATCATTTTTAGAGATGAATTTCTTAATAGATCAATCTTAGATAGAAGCCAAGATGATCTATGAAGTGTATAAGAAATTTCATTCAAAAAAGATTGCAAATAGATGGGTTAAGGCAACAATATGCGGCTGAAATTTTCTGCAGCACAGATTTTTAAGTATAGCAGATTGGACGTAAAAGATCAGTGGTTTATATTGAGAATTTTTTGATGAAACTAAAGGGAAATCTACTGTTAGGAAGTGTCAAAGCTATCATAAAAATTTCGTAGAGATTTGGATAGAAACAACGTAGTATCAAGATCAAATAGACAGTGCTATACGGTTGGAATTCTGCAATGTATCTTTCGTCGTAGAGATGAAAACTTTATGACGAAAAGTTTATGCAGCAATATAGGAATAATTTTTTTGGGATTTTTAAATAAGGATAACTAAATTACAGCAGTAGTAAGGTAGAAATCCAGAACCTGTTGCAATTCACGAAGAGATCAAAGGATGATCCGTGGTGGTGGAGATGACGACGGAATTTGGCAACAATCTCTTAAGCAATTGTGAGAATTGCTTTGGGCGGTTATGGAGGGTTGATGGATGGCTGTGGAAGGGCAGCGAGATGCCAAGAACGCTGCTCTGATACCAGGTGTTAGAACCCTTGCAGATTCTAAACTTGGGGTTGATCTCTTTAGGGGATCGGCCTCCTTGGAACTCTATAGGGGTTCCTCCCTCCAAGTTGCTGCTCAAAGGCTGCAGAAAAGATTCATCTATTGCTTATCAAAAGAGGAGGAATACATGGCTATTTATAGGATTTCTTAACCCTAACTCCTAATAGGACTCCTATTCAAGACTCCTACTTCTAACCAACTCCTAATAGGACTTCTACTCAAGACTCCTATTCCTTTACAACTCATAATTCTTCTCTAAGAAACAACCTCCTAACCCTAGCCGGCCTCTTCACCTCTTTAATAGGGGTCGGCTTAGGTAGGTTTTACATGAATGTCCCTCTCAATTAGGACTCTCCTAGCTAAAGTCCTAACATTAGGCCGAGCTTCGACCTGACCTGTGTGCAGGTACGATGACGGAGCTACTTCCCCATCAACGCCGAGGAGAGGGAACCTTCCACACGGGACGTCTCAATGAGCCTCGATGTCATCCGATCCGTACGGCCGCCCACATCAGCAACCCCGAGAGATCTTGAGCCAGATCCCCGCCATTCGGACCCGAAACAAGCCGTGTCGACCCTGAGGCCATGGCATAAAGTTGTTCACGCGAACAGATTGGCGCTAGAAGGAGGGCCCAATGTCGAGGGATCCTCAGACTGACCTCGACGAACCCCCAGTCGAGGGATCGTTCTTAACAGGGGCGCCGGCCCAGCGCCCGTCGCGTGAGGGGCCTCGAGCTGACGACCTCGTCATGACCTCGGAACGCTACTGGCGTTTGTTCAACGACCCGGGTCTGCTTCCGCCCGATGGCGCTCCCAACGTCCACTCGCCCGTGTCGACCGAGGCCTTCCAGGACCTTGCCCATCAGGTCCGAACTTTGGCGGGAATGGTGCAGACCGTCATCCCGCTCATTTCCCAATCAACGAACTCGTCGGCGGCCCAGCCTATGCGTCGACTGGAGCCATCTGCGCCTACTCACGTAACCACCCCGGTGCTCCCTGGCTCACCCCGGACCCGGGCGTTGCCCCTTGGAGATCAAGCAGTGGGAAACCCTACCGACCGACTTGAGCAGGACACGATATCCTCGAGCTCAACGGACTCCTTCCGGGCCCAACTGTGCTTTTTCAGTCAACGACTTGAAGAAATACAGAAGGAGGTCCGTACCTCAAAGGGAGAGCTAGGGGACGATGCACACCGGGGGTCGCCGTTCGCGGCTGAAATACGTGACCAGCCGGTGCCCGCGAACTTTCGACTTCCCTCCCTAGACGTTTACGATGGTGCCACCGACCCGGCGGACCATGTGGCCACCTTTCGGGCTCAGATGGTGCTATACGGAACTTTAGATGCTCTGATGTGCAGGATGTTTCCCACGACCCTGAGGGGGCCAGCTCGCACATGGTACAGCGGCCTGAAGACCGGGGGAATTGTCTCCTTCGATCAGCTTGCCAGGGAGTTCGAACTCAACTTCCTAGCTTCGGCCTGACCGAAGCCATCTATCGCCCTGCTCCTTGGACTAAACCAAAAAGAGGATGAACCCCTCTCCCGTTTTGTAAATCGATTCGCCACGGAAATCCGGGGTTTGTCAGAGGCTCACCCCTCTTTGTTGATGCAGGCATTCATGGTGGGTCTCCGTCCCTCCAGGTTCTTCTGGTTCCTCATGGAGCGGCCCCCCACCGTAGTTTCGGAAATGCTTCAGCGAGCCAACCAGTATGTTGCGGCAGAAGCTTGGATGTCGGGGAGGTGAGAGGAGCACAAAAGGCCCCGAACGGAACCGCCACGAGGGTAGCTACCCGGCCCGCCGAGGCGCCGGTTGGACCAGTTCGACCCGTCTGCGCTGAGGTCGCCGCTCCCCGCCTTGGGAACATCCCGAACATAGATATTTCTCTAGATAAAGGAAAAGGGGCTCCTCTGAACCCCCAACCCGATGAGGAGCCCATGGGAGCTCGCGGACCAGACGCGATATTGCCGCTTCCACCGGCAAAACGGGCATGACACGGAAGAGTGCCGCTAGTTGAAGCGACAGATCGAGGAGCTGATTCGAAGAGGGCACCTCGGCCGCTATCTGCGGTAGGATAAAGAGCTTTCCCCACGGCCCGAGGGCCCCATCGAGAGGTAGATCGATGTGATCATGGGCGACCCGGCATCTGGGGGAAACAGTATGTCTGAGCGGAAAGCATATGCCCGCGCTGCCACAGCCAAAGGCCCTGGGTGTGGGCTCGGGCCCGAGGTCATGTTTTCCACCGAGAGAGCCGAGCAGCCCGAACACGATGGCGCATTGGTGGTGGCCGCTAGGATCGCCAACGCCCAAGTGAAAAGGATCATGGTCGACACTGGAAGCTCGACCAACATCCTTTATTTGGACACTTTCCAGAAGCTCGGGCTCCTCCGCGACGCCCTGGAGCCTATGAGCTCAGCGCTCACTAGGTTCACCGGTGAATCAGTTTTACTGTTGGGCGCGATCACCTTGCCCTTAACCCTCGGAGAAGTACTGAGGGCGAAGACGGTAATGGCAACCTTCTTGGTCATCGACCTTCCTACCGCTTACAACGCGATTCTGGGACGCCCCACCCTCAATAAGCTCAGAGCGGTTATCTCCACCTACCACTGGACCGTGAAGTTCCCGACCCGTGCGGGGGTCGGGGAAGCCAGGGGGAGCCCCTGTGAGTCAAGGTGGTGTTACTTGACCGCGTTCTCCCTGCACAAGAGGAGGGCTGAACTGCCCCTCGAAGACCCCCGAGAGGCAAAAAGACCGTCCCAACACCCCGAGCCAGCGGAGCCTATGGTGGATGTGCCACTACAGGAGGGGCACCCAGATCGAACGGTCAAGGTCGGGTCAGAACTTCCTGAACGGGAGCGAGCCCAGCTCATCAATCTTCTCCAAGAAAATGTCCATGTCTTCGCCTGGTCACCCGCTGACATGCCAGGCGTCGCCCCTGAGGTATCTCAGCACCACCTGTGCATCTCCCCCGACGTGCGGCCAGTGAAGCAGAAGCCCGGACTTCTTGCTCTCGAACGCCAGCAGGCCGTCCGAGGAGAGGTAGAGCGACTTCTGGCGGCAGGCTTCATTGAAGAGGCTAAGTACCCACGCTGGTTATCCAATGTAGTCCTCGTGAAGAAACCTAATGGAAGCTGGAGAATGTGCGTTGACTACACCGATCTTAATCGTGCTTGTCCGAAGGATTGCTACCCCCTCCCACGGATCGATCAATTGGTCGACGCAACGGCCGGTCACGCCTGCCTTTCGTTCATGGATGCCTTCTCCGGCTACAATCAGATTAGGATGGCACCCGAGGATCAACAACACACTGCATTCCTCAACGACCAAGGGGTATACTTCTACAAGGTTATGCCATTCGGGCTGAAGAACACCGAGGCTACGTATCCAAGGACCGTGAACAAAATGTTTGCTCACTAGATAGGGAGAAACATGGAAGTCTACGTCGACGATATGATTGTGAAAAGTTGCACGACTACGACTCACCTGTCCGACTTGGCCGAGACTTTCTACATGCTATGAAGGTACAACATGCGACTCAACCCCGCCAAATGCGCCTTCGATGTCAACTCGGGCAAATTCCTCGGGTTCATCATACATAAAAGTGGAATCGAAGTAAACCCCAAAAAGGTACGGGCAATTACCGACATGCAGGCCCCTCGGACAATCAAGGAATTACAGCCCCTTGAACGGGAGGCTCGCCGCCATGTCAAGGTTCCTCTCCCGATCGGGCGACCGGTGCCTCCCCTTCTTCCGGGCTCTGAAGGACCCTAAGGACTTCGGGTGGACACCAGAATGTGAGGAGGCTTTCGCCCACGTAAAGGAGCATTTGGCGTCACTCCCTCGCCTTGCTTCGGTGTCCCCTCGGGAAAAGCTGGGTGTCTACCTAGCCGCCTCTCGGCATGTAGTAAGTTATGTCCTGATCAAGGAGGCTTCTGGATAGCAGCTACTGGTTTACTACACTAGCCATGTCCTTAACGGACCCGAGGAGCGATACCCTCCGATCGAGAAACTGGCGTTGGCGCTCATATTGACTGCCCGGAAGCTGCGCCCCTACTTCCAAGCTTATCCGATCGAGGTAATCACCGACCAGTCGCTCCGACAGATTTTGTCTAAATTTGACCTTGCATGTCGCCTCCTCAAGTGGTCAGTAAAGCTCGGTGAGTTCGATATTCAGTACGTCCCGAGGATCGCCATCAAAGCACAGGCGGTGGCCGACTTCATCTCAGAACTGACTCAGCCCAAGGGCGAGGACCCAGAACGCGTGAAGGCGGAATGGCTCCTCCGCGTGGACAGGTCATCCGGCAAAAAAGGTGCGGGGGCCGGGCTGGTGCTAGAAGCCCCCGACGGGCGCTCATTCGAGCGCTCCCTTCACTTCGGGTTCAAGGCCACCAACAACGAGGCGGAGTACGAAGCGCTGCTGGCGGGGCTCAGACTGGCCATTGAAATGCAAGTGGATGACATACGCATCCTCACCGACTCGCAGTTGGTAGCCGAGTAGCTCACCGGCGGGTATGAGGCCCGGGACCCAACCATGTTGAAGTATCTGGCGGAAGTAAGAGCTCTCGCCGCCCACTTTTCCCGCTTCACATTATCTAGGGTGCTGAGATGCCAGAATGAGCGGGTGGACACGTTGGCAAAACTAGCCTCAGGATCGGGTCCCGAGGGCGAGCCCGACGTGGAGGATCTCCCCACCCGCGCCATCACGGTCGTAGCGGTGGCCACTGTTAGGATCGGAGCGGCACTAAGAGGGGGGGGGGGGGTGAATTAGTGCAGCGGTGAAGTGCGATAAACTTTTCACGATTTAAACACTTTTCGGAAACTTCGTACGATAAAAGCAATGTTTTCGTTTAAAACCGTTTCGATTGCATTTTAACTTGAAGAGATAAGTAAGACAGAGACAAAGCAATATAGCATTAAAGTGCAAATGGTTTGCAGTAATATAAATGACAATAAGTAAATGCAAACCAGAGATTACGCCGATTTTATAGTGGTTCAGTCAAATGACCTACATCCACCTGCGAGGCCCCTCTTCGATGAGGCTCCCACCTTCCACTAGCAAATCTCTTGAAAGGGAAGGGTAAATACCCCTCTTACAACTTTTACAAGCGGTTCACTCTCTTACAGATTTTCAGCAAGAAAGAAGGAGGTGAACACTAGCAAATTGAAAACAAGAAAGGCAAAGACTCTTCTAAGACTTTTCTCTCAATCACTTGCTGCTCAAAAAGTTGTATTCTCAGCTGAGACTTGAGGGGTATTTATAGGCCTTAAGAGGATTCAAATTTGGGCTCCAAAAATTTGAATTCTCTTATGTTCCCGATGCTGGCGGTGCCACCGCCCAGCCAAGCGGTGCCACCGCCCAGCGCTCGGGTGCTGGGCGGTGCAACCGCCCAGCCCAGGAGGTGTCACCACCCAGCCCAGGCGGTGTAACCGCCCAGCACCGCCTGGCTCTTCGATTCACTGGTTTGGCTTAATTTTAGCCCAAACCAAATCTGACTTTGGGCCCAGTTGGCCCTTAACCAGGATATAGGATTATCTCTTAATCCTAATCCTAATTACAAGTGAACTACATAACATAAAAACATCCTAAGCAAGTTTTCAACCGCGAACGTCGAGTCTTGTTCCGACGAGCTTTCCGACGAACTTCTTCCGACAGACTCCCTGCAAGCTCCCGATCTTGTGATGACTTTAACGAGTAGCCGAGCCTTCTCGGTGATCTCCGTGAACCTCCGACGATCTCTTCGGTGAACTTCTAAAAATTCCGATAGGTTTCCGATTTCTTCTCGGTTGGTTCCGACAGCATCTCCGACGATTCTTCGGACTCTTAAACGTCCATCGATCTTAACTCCGGTATTTTTGCTTTGTGTTTTCTGGTTATCGTAGTTAATCCTGCACACTTAACTCAATAATATGGATTAGATCAATTAACCCATCAATTGATTTTATCATCAAAATCCGAGATTCAACAATCTCCCCCTTTTTGATGATGACAATCAATTGATGACGGAGTTAAACATAACTCCCCCTATCTATATGCCATATTATGAGAAGATGAAAACACTTGAATTCCATCCATAGAATTCAAGCATAAACCGATAAGTTCTAACCGTAGAACTTATCGTTATTCTCATTAAGCAATAGTAAATACAAAACTTCGATGAAAATCATTTTCAAGTAAAATGATAAAAGATAATTTTTACTACGATAGGAGATAAAGATTTTCAACATGAATTTCATGATATAAATGTAAGGCATGTTTTCAGTATGATCAATCAATCTTGCGATATTCTCAAGGATTTTGCAAGGCATTTTGCAAGGCATATAAGACATTCATATCACACATGCTTTTGAAATTTATATAAGTCATGCTATCAAAATAGTACAAATCATCACTTTTCTCCCCCTTTGTCATCAACAAAAAGGGAATGAGACTTGAAGAATATAACTTGTGATTATAATATCAGGAATTCAGCATTGATCATACGAAAATCCATCATCCAAAATTAAGTATGCTAAAATATTTACGCAGAGTTCACCTAAAGGAAAATTCAGCATTCATCCATTTTATCAAATCTCTTCTTTCTATAAATAACACAAATTGTAGGTGTGCAAGGAAGAGATTGTGATTAAAAATTATCAAGTAGTAACTCCAATAAGTCAAGATCATAATTCGAATACAAACTCATTTAAATTTACATCGTCAACTTGAAACTCATAATCAAGCCATCAAAATCAATTTCGAGATTCATAAAATATCATAAAATTATTAATCTTGATCAGATGGGAGCGGTGTTTGACAAAAGATAGGATAAGATAATTTAACATGTCATTTAGAATCGAAAGAGAAGGATCAAATTCATCGAGGAACAGAGAGAGGATGAAAAACTTTACGGAAAATCCATTCAAACAAGTTTATTTTTAGGGACAATTTAACATACCTAATTCCCTTCAAATGAATTCAAATTGGTCTTCGTTCAAAGCTTTTGTAAATATATCTGCTAATTGATGCTTTGTGTCAATGAATTCTAGAACAACATCATTGTTAAGGACATGATCGCGTATGAAATGATGCCTAACGTCGATGTGCTTAGTTCTAAAGTGCTGAATTGGATTTTTAGTAAGACAAATGGCACTAGTATTATCACATTTTATGAGAATGTTTTTAAAGTGAATTCCATAGTCTTCTAATATATTTTTCATCCAAATGACTTGTGCACAACATGCACTTGCAGCAATGTATTCGGCTTCCGCCGTAGATAGTGCAACTGAATTTTGTTTCTTGGAAGTCTAAGAAACAAGTGCATGTCCTAAAAATTGGCATGTTCCGGATATACTTTTTCTATCTATCCTGCATCCGCCAAAATCGGCATCTACATAAGCTATTAGATCGAATTTTTCAGATTTTGGATACCACAATCCTAAATTTGGAGTTCCTTTAAGATACCTAAATATTCTTTTAACACTCTTAAGATGAGATAATTTAGGATTAGATTGAAACCTAGCGCAAAGTCCTACACTAAACATAATATCTGGTCTAGTCGCGGTGAGGTAGAGTAGACTACCTATCATTCCCCTATATGTTTTTTGATCAAAATTTTCACTATTTTCATCCATATCTAACTTAGTCGCAGTACTCATAGGGGTGTTTATTGCTTTTGAATTATCCATGTTAAATCGTTTTAACAATTCTAATGTATATTTGGATTGGTTAAGAAATATACCATCACTAAGTTGTTTGATTTGTAATCCTAAAAAGAAAATTAATTCACCCATTAAACTCATTTCAAATTCATGACTCATACATTTGGCAAATGATTCACATAGTGATTCATCCGAAGAGCCAAAAATAATATCGTCAACATAAATTTGCACAATAAGAAAATTATTTTCAAAATGTTTAATAAACAATGTAGTATCAACCTTGCCTTTGGTAAAATTATTTAAAATAAGAAAGGAACTAAGCCTTTCATACCAAGCTCTAGGAGCTTGTTTCAAGCCATAGAGAGCTTTAGTCAATTTGAATACATGATTAGGAAGAAGAGAATTTTCAAATCCGGGAGGTTGTTCGACATATACTTCTTCGGAAATAAAACCATTCAAGAAAGCACTTTTGACATCCATTTGAAATAGTTTAAAATTATTACTACTAGCATAGGCAAGGAGCATCCTTATGGCTTCTAATCGAGCCACGGGAGCGAAGGTTTCTTCGTAATCGATACCTTCTTCTTGGTTGAAACCTTTGGCCACTAATCTAGCCTTGTTTCTAACCACGATACCATTTTCGTCTTGCTTGTTTCTAAAGACCCACTTAGTACCTATGACTAAGTGGTCACTTGGTCTAGGAACAAGCTTCCATAACTCATTCCTCTCAAATTAGTTCAATTCTTCTTGCATTGCAATGACCCAAAAATCATCTTTTAAGGCTTCGTCAATGCATTTAAGTTCAATTTGAGAAAGGAAAGCGGCGTTAGGACAAAAATTCTTGAAAGAAGAACGAGTTTGAACCCCTTTTGTTGTATCTCCTATAATTAGCTCCTTTGGATGAGCATCTACATACTTCTATTCTTTGGGTAAAGAAATTTCGGAAGAAGATGCATTCAAATCGCTATTTTGAGGAGGTGGTTCATTTAAATTCAAATTATCAAAACCAAGATCATCATCAAAATTATTTTTCTTTAAATCAAAAATTTTATTAAAAACTACATGAATAGACTCTTCTATTACTAAGGTCCTTTTGTTAAAGACACGAAAGGCTTTAGAAACGGAGGAGTAACCAAGAAAAATACCTTCATCGGATTTAGCATCAAATTTACCTAGGGTATCCTTTTCATTTAAAATGAAGCATTTACAACAAAAAACTTTAAAATAAGAAATATTTGGTTTTTTGTTATTCCATAATTCATAGGGAGTTTTTGATAGAGATGGTCTTATTAGGACCCTATTCATGATGTAACAAGCCGTATTTACGGCTTCGGCCCAAAAATATTTGGGTAAACTATGTTCATTTAACATAGTTCTTGCCATTTCTTGTAGGTTTCTATTTTTCCTTTCAACTACTCCATTTTGTTGAGGATTTCTTGGAGTTGAGAAGTTGTGATTGTACCCATTAACTTCGCAAAAATTTTGAAAGTCATGGTTTTGAAATTCACCACCGTGATCACTCCGAATTGATGAAATCATGAAGCCTTTTTCGTTTTGAGTGAGTTTACAAAATTTAGAGAAACACTTGAAGCAATCACTTTTGTGAGCTAAGAAATAGGTCCAAGTGTATCTAGAGTAGTCATCCACAATCACAAAAGCATATTTGCTTCCATCTAGACTTGTTATATCAATTGGTCCAAATAAGTCCAAATGGATCAATTGTAACGGTCTAGTGGTGCTAATTTGATTTTTTGGTTTGAAGCTTGTTTTTATTTGTTTGCCTAGTTGACATGCATCGCATACCTTATCCTTAATAAACTTCATATTCGGAATCCCTCGTACTAATTCTTGAGATGAGATTTTAGATATTGTTTTCATGCTTGCATGGCCTAATCTCCTATGCCAAAGCCAAGCATCATCATTTACGATGGAGAAACACATTTTATTACTTAGTTCATCAAGATTGATGGTATAGACATTATTTTGTTTTAAAGCAATCATAGTCATGTTATGATTTGGTTTTTCAATAATGCACATATTTGATTCAAATCTAACGATATAACCTTTATCGCATAATTGACTAATGCTCAACAGATTATGTTTCAATCCATCAACCAGTAACACATCATTAATAGAAAAACTTGATTTGTTACCTATGGTTCCCTTGCCAATGATTTTGCCTTTGTTGTTGTCTCCGAAGGTGACATAGCCTTCATCCATGCTAGTGAGCTTGGAGAATTGGGATGGATCTCCGGTCATATGCCTTGAGCATCCACTATCAAGATACCATCTCTTGCTCCTAGCATGTGATGGTGTATGTTTTTACAAGAAGGAATTATTTTTAGGTACCCATTTACTTTTGGGTGCCTCAAAAACTAATCTAACTTGTTTATTATGTTGCATAGACTTGATCATGGTTCCTTTAGGAACCCAAATCAATTTGTTCGAACTAATTTTCTTGAATGGACATTGGTAAGTTATATGTCCATATTTGCAACAAAAGTTACAATTGCTTTGGTGTTGAACATGTAAGATAGGACCTTTAATGAAGGTGGTTGGATTTTGGTGAGTACTTCTCACAAATCCGATTCCACTCCTTTTAGGAACGTGACCCTTATTTGTAAGGATCATGTTTAAGGACTTGCTACCGACCTCGAATTTCTTTAAGGTGTCCTTAAGTACCAAGTTCTCATTTTGGAGAGTTTCTAGATCATGGCATTTAGCACATGGAGCTAGACTATCATGATATTCAGTTTTTAATTTATCAAAATCACAAGTAAGACTATCATGCTCCTTTTTTAGCAATTTATATTTTCTACTAATTGTCTTACATTCATCAAATAACTCATAGAAGGCATTTAATAATTCATGATAAGGTAAATCTGCATTAATTAAATCCGTTACCTCTTCTTCGAAGGCCATTAGGGCATAATGAGCAACTTGCTCGGTGTTGGACTCCTCTTCTTCGGACGTGCTTGAATCATCCCATGTTGCCTTGAGCACCTTCTTCATTGATGCTTTCTTTTTGGCTTGTGGACAATCGTTCTTATAGTGTCCCGGTTTCTTGCACTCATAGCAAATTACTTGGTCCTTCTTGTGTTCGAATTTATTTTTTATATTATTTTTAAATTTGTTCTTTCTTAAATATTTTTTAAATTTTTGAGTCAAAAGTGCAATGTCATTGTCACTGTCCTCATCACTTGATGTTCCTTTCAAGTGGTCTTCTTGTGATGTGAGTGTCATATCCTTCCTGTTCTTTGGAAGGGGGTTCTCGAGCTCGTCATGAGCTTGACATGTCATTTCGTAGGTCATTAAAGACCCAATGAGTTCTTCAAGAGGGAATGTTTTAAGGTCTTTGGCATCTTGAATGGCCATAACTTTTGGATCCCAACTTTTTAGGAGAGATTTTAAGATTTTAGTTACTAGTTCAAAGTTAGTAAAACCTTTACCAAGAGCTTTGAGTCCATTGATGACATCCGTGAACCGGGTGTACATGTCTCCGATGGACTCACTTGGTTTCATTCAAAAAAGTTCGTAAGAGTGCACAAGGATGTTGATTTTGGACTCTTTCACTCGGCTAGTGCCTTCATGAGTGACTTCAAGAGTTCTCCAAATATCAAAAGCCGAATCACAAATTGAAACGCGATTAAATTCATTTTTATCTAGTGCACAAAACAAGGCATTCATAGCCTTTGCATTTAAAGTAAAAACCTTTTTTTCCGATTCATTCCATTCGCTCATCGGAAGAGAAGATTTTTGAAATCCATTCTCGACAATAGACCAAAGCTCAAAGTCCATAGAAATGAGGAAGATCCTCATGCGAGTCTTCCAATATGTGTAATCCGACCCATTAAACAAAGGTGGTCATGCAATAGAATGGCCCTCTTGCATGCCGGAGTAAGCCATCTCTCTTGGGTATTAAACCAAATATGAGAGATAACTTTGCTTTGATACCAATTGTTAGGATCGGAGCGGCACTAAGAGGGGGGGGGTGAATTAGTGCAGCGGTGAAGTGCGATAAACTTTTCACGATTTAAACACTTTTCGGAAACTTCGTACGATAAAAGCAACGTTTTCGTTTAAAACCGTTTCGATTGCGTTTTAACTTGAAGAGATAAGTAAGACGGAGACAAAGTAGTATAGCATTAAAGTGCAAATGGTTTGCAGTAATATAAATGACAATAAGTAAATGCAAACCAGAGATTACGCCGATTTTACAGTGGTTCGGTCAAATGACCTACATCCACTTGCGAGGCCCCTTTTCGATGAGGCTCCCACCTTCCACTAGCAAATCTCTTGAAAGGGAAGGGTAAATATCCCTCTTACAACTTTTACAAGTGGTTCACTCTCTTACAGATTTTCAGCAAGAAAGAAGGAGGTGAACACTAGCAAATTGAAAACAAGAAAGGCAAAGACTCTTCTAAGACTTTTCTCTCAATCACTTGCTGCTCAAAAAGTTGTATTCTCAGCTGAGACTTGAGGGGTATTTATAGGCCTCAAGAGGATTCAAATTTGGGCTCCAAAAATTTGAATTCTCTTATGTTCCCGATGATGGCGGTGCCACCGCCCAGCGCTCGGGTGCTGGGCGGTGCAACCGCCCAGCCCAGGAGGTGTCACCGCCCAGCTCTCGGGTGCTGGGCTGTGCCACCGCCCAGTTCTCGGGTGCTGGGCGGTGCCACCGCCTGGCTCTCCGATTCACTGGTTTTGCTTAATTTTAGCCCAAACCAAATCTGACTTTGGGCCCAGTTGGCCCCTAACCAGGATATAGGATTATCTCTTAATCCTAATCCTAATTACAAGTGAACTACATAACAAAAAAACATCCTAAGCAAGTTTTCAACCGCGAACGTCGAGTCTTGTTCCGGCGAGCTTTCTGACGAACTTCTTCCAACGGACTCCCTGCAAGCTCCCGATCTTGTGATGACTTTAACGAGTAGCCGAGCCTTCTCGGTGATCTCCGTGAACCTATCGGAATCTTCGGCGAACTTCCGAAAATTCCGATAGGTTCCCGATTTCTTCTCGGTTGGTTCCGGCAGCATCTCCGACGATTCTTCGGACTCTTAAACGTCCATCGATCTTGACTCCGGTATTCTTGCTTTGTGTTTTCTGGTTATCGTAGTTAATCTTGCATACTTAACTCAATAATATGGATTAGATCAATTAACCCATCAATTGATTTTATCATCAAAATCCGAGATTAAACAGCCACCGCTAGCCCACCAACAACATGGGTGTAGGAGATGTTACAATTCAAACGTCACGGGACCCTTCCTGAGGACGAAGCCGCGGCTCGGCACCTGCGCCGCACCCAAGCCTGGTACTGTGAAATCGACGGATGGTTATACAGGAGGTCGCATTCACACCCCCTCATGTGCTGCTTAGAGCCCGAAGAGGCTCAATCAGTTCTTGCTGAGGTCCACGACGGGATTTGCGGTGAGCACATGGGTGGGCGCACCCTAGCGTTCAAGGCGTTCCGTCAAGGGTACTACTGGCCCACTATGTGCCAAGATGCAAGATCGTATGTGCAAAAGTGCGATGCATGCCAGAGGCACGCACCAACGCCCCAGCAGCCAACAGTACCGCTGACGCCCGTGGACTGCGCATGGCCTTTCGCGCAGTAGGGGATGGTGTTAGAACCCTTGCAGATTCTAAACTTGGGGTTGATCTCTTTAGGGGATCGGCCTCCTTGGAACTCTATAGGGGTTCCTCTCTCCAAGTTGATGCTCAAAGGCTACAGAAAAGATTCATCTATTGCTTAAGAAAAGAGAAGGAATACATGGCTATTTATAGGGCTTCTAAACCCTAACTCCTAATAGGACTCCTACTTAAGACTCTTACTTCTAACCAACTCCTAATAGGACTCCCACTCAAGACTCCGATTCCCTTACAACTCCTAATTCTTCTCTAAGAAAAAACCTCCTACATGAATGCCCCTCTCATTTAGGACTCTCCTAGCTAGAGTCCTAATAGAATGTCCCTCTCAATTAGGACTCTCCTAGCTAGAGTCCTATCAGTTTTACATGAATGTCCCTCTCAATTAGGACTCTCCAAGCTAGAGTCCTAATAGACCCGCCCTCTTCAAATCAGCCTTGTCCTCGAGGCTGATGATTCGTGAATTTTGGGAATTTGATCTTCAAGTCGTCATAGTTCTCCCAAGTGGCATCTTCTATTGGTAGGTTCGCCCATTGTATTAGCATTTCATTAGTGTGTCGTCGTCGTCGAGTCACGATCCGTCGATCAATAATGGTACTTGGCTAGGTCTGGAGTTCTCTTTGGGTAGTCATATTTGGTGGGTGGCTTTGGGCTGTCTCCAAGCACCTATTTAAAACTTTCGTCTAGCTGTTGGTTTGTGGGTGATATGTCGTACTCCTTTTCAATTTAGTACCCTGCATATGGAATAACTTTGTCCAAAATCTGCTCTTGAATATGCAAGTAAAATTTGTCACAAGCACAATGCGTCCCTTATAGCATAATTCTTTTGAGTCCCGATTGTAATGAGCCACGGAGCTTGGTTCTTCCTCTAATTTTTTTTTTAATCTTACTGGTCTCCGAATCTTCCTGCCATTCCATCTTAATATCCTCAAGGAAGTCGCTGGTTGGAAGTAAAATGATCGAAAATTCAGCTTGCTTAGGTAGCTGCGAAAGCGCATCTGCAACAACATTCTCTTTCCACCTTTTGTAAGTTATTTCATAATCAAATCCAAGAAGTTTTGTTACCCATTTTTGTTGCTCGGGGGAAGATATCTTCTGCTACAAGAGATATTTTAGGCTTTTATGGTCGGTCTTGATTTGAAAGTATCGCCTGATCAAGTACGATCACCACCTCGTTGCTGCGTGCACAATGGCGAGCATCTCCTTATCATATGTTAACATGTTTTGATAGGGGGGAGACAATGTCTTGCTAATGTATGTGAGTGGTGGACCATCTTGCATGAGAACGTCTCCCATTCTGTCTCCAGATGCATCGGCCTTAATGATGAAGGGTTGGTTGAAATCTGGTAGCGCTAGCACCGGCGTCGTCGTTATGGCTGCCTTAAGATTGTCGAAGGCAGTGGAGGCTCTGTCCGACCATTGGAAGATATCTTTTTCCAGTAAGGAAGTAAGTGGTGCACTGATCTTTCCATAGTTTTTCACGAACTTACGATAGTAGCCTGTTAAACCCAAAAAGCCATGTAGCAATTTTATGTTCCTTGGGGTAGGCCAGTTTTGCATTGCTTCAATTTTGAAGGGGTCCACCGTCACACCTTCCTCTGATATGATATGCCCAAGATATTTTATCTTTTGTTGAAGAAAGTAAAAATTCGTAGTGGTCGTTATGTATTCGAAAGACGGTTTTCGATATGACTTCTTCATACACTCGTATTTGATAATACCCGGATCAAAGGTCCAGCTTTGTGAAGATTTGTGCTCCCTTTCATCTAGCAATTCATCTGCTATTGGAATAAGGTATTTGTTCTTGATGGTTATGCCATTGAGAGCTCGGTAATCAACGTATATTCGCCAGATTCCGTCCTTCTTGTGTACAAGTAGCACTGGTGAAAAGTAGAGGTTGCAACTTGGCCGAATAACTCATGTTTCAAGCATCTCTTTTAAAATCCTTTCTATTTCATCATTCTGGAGATGTGGATACCAATATGGCTAAGTATTTGCTGGAGATTTGACTGGAAAAATCATTATACAATGATCAAGCCGACGAGTAAGAGGTAGGTTGTGCGGCTCGTCAAATATATCTGAAAATTCAGCAAGCAAAAGAAATAGGTTTGGATCTTTAAATTCTATTGGCTCTCCTTTAATTTGCTGCTTAAGTTGTACCAAAAAGCCCCTGCATGCTTTATGCAAAACCTTCTCCATTGTTGTGTGCAAATCATCGTTACGTCGCCCTCACGTTTCCCATGTAGTATCACCAGTTTCTCCTTACTGTAAAATTTTATAAATAGTTGCATAAAATTCCAAGAAATATCACCTAATGTCATCAACCATTTAATTTTGAGTATGGCCTCATGATCATCAAGAGGGAGGAGGAAGAAATCTGCAATTATCTCTTGGTCCTGCAGCAACAGTTTCACCTGCGGGCACCTATGATCACACTTCAAAATCTGTCCGTTGGCGACCTTAACGACAAACCTGCTGCAATTCACAATAGGTAAGTTCATATGGATAGCAACCTTACTGTTTAGGAAGTTATTAGTGCTGCCCGTGTCGATGAGAATAGTGATCGGTTGTTGTTTGAGAAGGCCTCCAACTTTCATCGTTTGCGGGTTTGAGTAGCCAGCTAGTGTATGTACCGTAACTTCGGTCGGTTGTGGCTCTTCTTCTGCATCTTTTTCTTCATGTTCAAGGCTCTCTTCTGAATGTTCAATGACCTCTTCTTCTATCGGTTCAATCATAAGAAGTCCTCCTTTACTACAGCGATGCTCACGGATCCACGGCTCGTCACAATGCCAACATAACCCCTTCGCATATCGCTCTCGAAGCTCTTCTCTTGTTAACCTCTTTGGTGTAGGGACTTGGTCAATAGTGGGGGGGGCTGAGGGCTTCAATATTACTGGTTGAGGAGCGACCCTAGTCCTCTGAGCTTTATGATTTAATTGCTCCTCTTGATGTCGTGCGAAAGAGATGGCTGCCATAAGCGTATACAGTTGTCGCGCTTTAACTTTTCCTCGGATCTCCGGCTTCAAGCCCTCAATGAAGGTCCTCAATAGCTGTTTTTGAGACCAATCATAAGTTTGATTAGATAACCTTTCAAACCTGGTTTGGTACTCCTGAATGGTAGAGGTTTGTCGGATCTTTGCTAGTTGTCCGTCAATATTCTCGTAATCAGTTGGTTTGAAGCGGATCAGCAGTCCTTCTTTGAATTGTCGCCATGAAAGGACTCCATAAGTATGTTCAAACTAGTCAAACCATTGTATAGCATCCCCTTCAAGATGTATAGCTGCAATTTTCACCATAGATGCATCCGCGGTTTTATAGTACCGAAAATATCGTTCCGCGCACGAGATCCAACCAATCGGGTCTCCTTCTTCCCATCTAGGGAAATCCACTCTCATGCATGGATAGTTGGGGTTGGCCATAGAGCTTCCCCTCTCTTGGATGTCATATCTTTGGGCTTGGTGTGATTGGGCAAAGCTCTCTCCTTGATGTGATTTCTTCGGGCTTAGTGGTCGGCCCAATCTGAGTTCGGTAAAGAGCGTCTGAATCTTATCCTTCATTCGTGCCTCCAAGTCTTCGAATTTAGCATTGATTGCCTCCTTAGATGCCATAGTATATGCCTCCAAATCTATGATGTTAAGATCTCTCTTTTGTTGTTAGGTTAAAGGCATGTATAGGTTGAGAGAAGTGATGGTCGAAAAGGTTGGTGGATCGGTGGATATAGGCTACGATTTAGGCTTGTTTTGTGGCAGTTTTGGGTGCAGTTTGAGGGTGTGGTTTAGTGGAGTTTTAGGGCTGTGGATGAAAGTTTTGGATCTGTGGTAGATGGCAGCAATGGTTTGATAGAAATTAGTGGAAGTTGCAGCAAGTATGTGCTGTCTTGTAAGAGTAGAATTGTCATCGAAGAAACAATGGTTTCTCGATGTAATTTCTACCAAAAACTTAAGAGAATTGAGGAGGGAATTGATAGCAAAATCACAGATTATATGACAGCTGTTGAATCTTGGATTTTGATGATGAAGTCAATTGTCATTTGTTGTCTAATCTATGTGTTGAGATAAGTGTGCAGGATTAACTACGATGAAAGATAGACAAGCAGCAGGAGTTGCGCCGGAGTCAAGTTCATGATCACGTTGGGAGTTCGAGAGTTCGACGGAAGTTCGGACGGTCGTCGGAGGTTCTGCGAGAACAGATCCGAGAAGTCCAGAAGCTTGCCAAGCGAAGCTCGTCGGAACTTGCCAAGTGGATCGTCGCAAAGTCCAGGAGTTTGCCGGAAGTCCGCAGGAGCATCACCGAGGGTTCATCGGATGATCGACGGAAGTTCGCTCGAAACTCGCCGGAAGGAGCGATTGACGCACCGAAGCAAAGCTGCAGAAGTTGTCTTAGATTTAATCGTAGTTAGCACGTTGATTAAGTTGGAAAATGGGAGGTGATCCCATTGGCTTAATCTTGGGGCAATTGGGCCCCTGAAAGACTGAAATTGGGCCGAATGGAATGAACCATTCGGACCCTGATTGCACCAGGAGGTGCAACCGCCCAGGCCAGGAGGTGGCACCGCCTAGGCTAGGCCTTCCAGCGAGACTGGGCGGTGCAACCTCCCCAGCCGGGAGGTGGCACCGCCTGAGCTCAGTCTTCGAGCTAGACTGGGCGGTGCAACCTCCCTGACAGAGAGGTGGCACCGCCTGAGCTCAGTCTTCGAGCAAGACTGGGCGGTGCAACCTCCCTGGCAGAGAGGTAGCACCGCCTGAGCTCGGTCTTCGAGCTCTGCCAGGCGGTGCAACCTCTCCAGTCAAGAGGTGCAACCGCCTGATCCCAGAATTCCGGGATTTGATTGTTTTGAGCTCCAAATTTGAATTGGGTTGGGGCCTATAAATTCCCAACCCATTCAGCACTGAAAAGATACAGACCTACACCGAAATCTTGATCTTTTCTGTGATTCTAAGAGCTCAAAAGTGTTGTAAAGCCTTTAAGTCTCCTCCTTCTGTTCTTCAAGTTTTCAGTTGTAAAGTGAGGAGAGAAAGGTCTGTAAAGGTTGTCTCCTGAGCCTGTCAAAAGGAGAGAAACTGTAAAAGGGCAGTTTGGCCTTCGCCTATTGAAGGAAGGCCCCTAGTTGACGTCGGCGACCTCGTCGGTGGAGGAAGCCAAAAGTGGAGTAGGTCAAGGTTGACCGAACCACTCTAAATCTCTGGTTTGCGTTTATTTTTTAGCACTTTATCATTACTGCAAACCTCCTTCATTACTACTGCTCTCTGCGCTTTCACGAACAAGTTCTAAGTGATGTTCTTCCGAATCTGCATTCAGACGTAAATTCGTATTTTCGTACATTACAGTTTACGTTTACGTTTGATTTTGCAGAACTGTCTTCCGTGCTTTTACGAACGAATTTCTTTGCAGTTTACACTTACATTTTGATCCTATTAACTGCAAACTGTCCTCTACAATTTTACGAACGAGTTTCAACATTTAGACGTAAAATTGCATTTAGACGTAAATCGGCTTTCCTCGCACAATCATCAGATCTCAGTTCACGTTTACGTCTTGATTTCAACTGCATACTGCCTTCTGCGAGTATACAAACGAGTTTCAAAGTTCAAACGTAAATCTCCGTTTAAGACGTAAATCTGCGTTTAGACGTAAATCTGCGTCTAGACGTAAATCTGCGTTTAGACGTAAATCTATTTTTTGCAGATTACTTTTTGAGCTATACAACAGCAGCACATTGTCTTTATACTTATGCTTAAACTGCTCCTAGACGCAAACTGTGTTTAGACGCAATCTGCGCTTAGACGCAATCTGCGTTTAGATGCAATCTGCACTTAGACGCAATCTGCGCTAAGACACAAACTGCGCTTAGACGCAATCTGAGTTTAGACGCAATCTGCATTTAGACGCAAACTGCGTTTAGACGCTAACTGTGTTTAAACGTAAACTGCACTTAATCATAAGTAATCTTAGAATCGGCTTTTGCATCAAAATAGTCTTTATTGAACGAACGCAGCTTTCGTTTTTTTTTTAATCGCTGAAAAATATCTGCTGCACTAATTCACCCCCCCCCTCTTAGTGCTCTCGATCCTAACAATTGGTATCAGAGCCCGGTTAACTCTCAAAAGGATTAAAACCCAAGAGAGATGGCTTACGCCGGAAACCAAGAGGGCCATTCCATTACACGTCCACCCATGTTTAATGGGACGGACTACACCTATTGGAAGACCCGAATGAGAATCTTTCTTATTTCTATGGACATTGATCTTTGGAATCTTGTCGAGAATGGTTTTTCAAAGTCTTCTCGTCCAATGATCGATTGGAATGATTTGGAGAAGAAGGCTTTCGCTCTTAATGCAAAGGCTATGAATGCCTTATTTTGTGCACTTGATAAAAACGAGTTTAACCGTGTTTCAACTTGTGAAAATGCGTTTGATATTTGGCACACGCTCGAAGTGACCCATGAGGGCACAAGTAGAGTAAAAGAGTCAAAAATCAATTTGCTGTTACATTCTTTCGAACTTTTTCGGATGAAACCGAGTGAAACCATTGGCGACATGTTTACCCGTTTCACGGATGTCGTCAACGGTCTAAAAGGACTCGGAAAGAGCTTTTCGGATTTTGAGCTTGTTAATAAGATACTAAGATCCCTTCCTAAGAGTTGGGATCCTAAAGTCACCGCTATTCAAGAGGCAAAAGATCTGCGAAATTTCCCTCTTGAAGAACTAATCGGGTCATTAATGACCTACGAAATGACTTGTAAAGCTCATGAAGAGCAAGAAGACATCCTTCCAAAGAACAGGAAGGATATGGCACTCAAAACTTCAGAATGGCACTTGAGAGAAAACTCAAGTGATGAGGACTGTGATGATGACTTGGCACTTCTAACAAGAAAGTTTAAAAAGTTCTTTAAAAGAAACAAGTTTAAGAATGATGCAAAAACTAAACTTGAACCCAAAAAGGACCAAGTAATCTGCTATGAATGCAAAAAGCCGGGACACTACAAGAGTGATTGTCCCCAAGTCAAGAAAAGAACAATAAAGAAGAAGGCGCTCCAAGCAACATGGGATGATTCGAGCGCATCTGAGGAAGAGGAGTCCAACACCGAGCAAGTTGCTCATTACGCCTTAATGGCCATCGAAGATGAGGTAACAAATTCAATAGATGCTGATTTATCTTTCGATGAATTATTAAATGCTTTCAATGACTTATTTGACGAATGCAAGAGTATAAGTAGAAAATATAAATTGCTGAAAAAGATGCATGATAGTCTTACTTGTGAGTTTGATAAGTTAAAAGTCGAACATCATGATAGTCTAAATTCATGTATCAAATGTCATGATTTAGAAACTTTGCAAAAAGAAAACCTGCTACTCAAGGACACCTTGAAGAAATTCGAGGTTGGTAGCAAGTCATTAAACATGATCCTTGCAAACAAGGGTCACATTCCAAAAAGGAGCGGAATTGGATTTGTGAGAAGTCCTCACCAAAATCCAACCACCTTCATAAAAGGCTCCATCTTACATGTTCAACACCAAACCAAGTGCAACTTTTGTTGCAAATCTGGACACAAGACACATTGTTGTCCATTCAAGAAAATAAGTCCAAACAAACTAATCTGGGTTCCTAAAGGAACCATGACAAATTCTATGCAACATGATAAGAAATGTAGATCTATTTATGAGGCACCCAAAAGCAAATGGGTTCCTAAAGATCATCCCTTCCTATAAAAACATTAAAATTTTAGGCCGGAGCAAGAAATAATATTCTGCTCCTTGACTCTCGATGGTCAGAAACCAAGAATCAAAAAGGAACTCGCAACGCTTAAGTAACAAGTGGAAGTTATGAAATCACAAATACGATTTGGATACAACCTTATTAGAAACATATGATATCCAAATTCACATACCCTCTTGATCTTCAAAACCCGTTAACACTATCATCTACGAATTAATTCTTGTATCATGAAGAAACTAAATATGTCATGATCTTAAAAGGGATACCAAACAAACTATCAACATACGTATGCACGTTAAAAGATCTATCTTGATCATACAAGAGCTTCTTCCTTAAATAAAAACTCATACGAAATCATGTAACAAACATTAATTGCTCTGAAACTCTCCTCAAGGCAAAGGCTCCCTGATCAAATCATATTAGGTGCTCACTGGCTGCAGGCGGTGGCACCTCTCCAGCTGGCGGTGGCACCTCCAGCTATCACGGGTTGCCAGAGGTTGCACCGCTCCAGCCAGAGGTGCAACCGCCCGCAACTCTGCCTTTTTAAACCCACACTAGGGCCGGCTATGGAACCGACCCCAACTCACTCCCATTTCCTCCTCTACTCTTCCAAGTCTCCTCCATTCCCATTTCACTCCTCTAAGCCTTCCAAATACCTCCCATTTCGGAGCAAAACATCAAGAATCCTTCCTTCTCTTGAAGATCTCACAAAGGTACTCTCTAAGAAGCTCTTAAATTCTGTTTTGTTCTTCATTTACTCTAGCTCATCATCATCCCTCTAAACAGCAATAGTTATGGGATCTAGAAGATCCTCAAGGGACAAGGGAAAGAGGAGATTAGTAGAAGAGTTTGATTTCACTCTTTTCGATTCGAAATACCATGCTGAAAAATTTCCCTCTTTCGAACTTAGATGTATCAGTAAGGGAAAATACGTAGATCTAAATGAACTAAGAGACTTAGAGACCATCCAATGGTTTGCAAACCTAGGTCTACTTCCAATCTTGCAGATTAACGAACCCATCTATCCTAGGCTTGTTAGATTATTTTACAATAACATACAAATAGATGATGAAGGAAGGATGTCCACCTATCTTTTGGGACAACACATCTCAATCACTGATAGGTTCATTTGTGACATGATAGGCATTCCCATAAAAAGCATAGGACTTTACTTTAGAGGATCATGGGATGATGAAAGTATTGGAACATCCTATGTTGAAGCCTTAGGAACAATCTTTGCCAATCCTAACATAGCATTGGTTCCTAAAAGTTGTGAACATCTATTGCCTTTGAACACTAAGATACTTCATTATATCATGACTAGTATAATTCTTCCTAAACAATACCATCATGATGAAATAAGTCAACTAGAATTAGGAACTATGTACTCAATCATGAAGGGACATGACATCTGTCTTGGCTATCTTATTCAACAAAATATGTTAGAATTATCTAAGAAAGATATGATGCTCCCATATGGTGGTATAATCACTAGAATAATAAAAGCTTACGACATTCTAATATCACCAGAAGAAGAAGTAATGAAAGTAGATCGATTCAGCATAATAAACAAAAATCTACTTCACCGACTAAGATGTTACTATAGAAACGGTAACTGGGTTAGACTCCCTAGAAGGACTGATCACCCTCAATCTGAACCAAAACCGGAAACACTAGTATTTAGGGGCACTCAATCTCCTCCGACCCTTCCCTTTGAGGAAACACATCCAGTTGAGCAAACTCATACATCCATCGAAGAAATTGGGATTCGAATGGATCGATTCGAACAGAGACAAGAACGGATTGAACAACGACAAGATCAAATCCTATCTGAGCTGCAGCAAATTCATAGTCAATTTGACTCCTTGTTTAGGCACTTTAATTTTCCACCTCATCAATGAACTTGTTGAACACCTGTTGTTGTTGTAAACTTCTTACTCACTTCTGATGTGCTGGCTGTAAACATCTATCATGGTAAACATATATCTTGCACATTGTGGTAAAAGTTATCTCAGATTTTTATGGTATCATTACTGTTTGGTATGTGATATGTCCAAATTAAGAATGTTGTGCTTTGAAACTAAAAGTTTTGAAAACCTTGTGCCTTGATTCTGAATTAGGAATGTTGATGTGTCCGAATAGATAAATTTGTTAAAATTATTTTTCGGACTATGTTGAATAATCAAACCACTTGATTGCCATATTTCTATGATTATATGTGAAAATCTGCAACAAAATCTTGTCCGAATGCATCTTATTTCTGGAACAGATTTACACGTACACTTTCATAAAAAATGAGTTTCTGAAATAGATTTGATGAAATGATTCATGTGTATTCCATCCTGCAAAATCTTTACATAGACATTGGATTATAACACAAAGGGGAAGAAGTATTTAAAGCAATCTATGTAAAATTCCTCTATAAGCTTGCTATTATTATTTTCTGGTATCATAGTTACTATGCTTTTTGTTGATGACAAAGGGGGAGATATATATGAATTGATAAACACTGCCATGATTAGAAATACTATGAATGATGCTATAAACACTGCTATGATTATGCCATCCTTGCATCACCAAGAGATATATGAACATGTGCTAAAGTGTGCATTATGCCCTGAGTTGATATCTTATCATGTGAAGAAAATGCAAACCTTGCTAGAATATTTCAAATGTGTGCATCATGTAATAAGTTTCACAGCTTTATATGATAATGTTCAAACTACATGATGAATAGTTACAAACACAATCATACAAACTTGATGATGTATGTCAAGCCCTGACATCATCTTTGAAGAGATATATCATGATAAGTATCATGATGGGAGTATTGATAAGTTTAACTGATCTAACTTATCAATACGTCACTTGAATTCTTAAGTCTTGAATTCAAGGTTGACTTATCTCAACGATGGCATATAGACAGGGGGAGTTAAGGATAACTTCATTATCAATTGATTGTCATCATCAAAAAGGGGGAGATTGTTGAATCTCGGATTTTGATGATGAAGTCAATTGTCATTTGTTGTCTAATCTATGTGTTGAGATAAGTGTGCAGGATTAACTACGATGAAAGATAGACAAGCAGCAGGAGTTGCGCCGGAGTCAAGTTCATGATCACGTTGGGAGTTCGAGAGTTCGACGGAAGTTCGGACGGTCGTCGGAGGTTCTGCGAGAACAGATCCAAGAAGTCCAGAAGCTTGCCAAGCGAAGCTCGTCGGAACTTGCCAAGTGGATCGTCGTAAAGTCCAGGAGTTTGCCGGAAGTCCGCAGGAGCATCACCGAGGGTTCATCGGATGATCGACGGAAGTTCGCCGGAAACTCGCCGGAAGGAGCGATTGACGTGTTAGGATCGAGAGCACTAAGAGGGGGGGGGGGTGAATTAGTGCAGCGGAAATCTTACAGCGATTTCAAACCAAAAGCTGCGTTCGTTCAATAAAAACTATTATGATGCAAAAACTAATTCTCAGTTTATATCTAAGTGCAGTTTGCGTCTAAGCGCAGATTGCGTCTAAACACAGTTTGCGTCCTAGCGCAGTTTGCGTCTAAGCGCAGTTTGCGTTTAAACGCAGATTGACGTCTAAACGCAGTTTTACGTCTAAACGCAGATTTACGTCTAAACGCAGTTTTACGTCTAAACGCAGTTTTACGTTTAAACGTAGTTTATGTCTAAACGCAGTTGATAGTTTGCAGTTCTACATGAAATCAAGACGTAAACGTAAACTGCACAGAACCTTGTTCGTAAAAGCGCAGAAGACAGTTTGCAGTTGTAAGTGAAATCAAGACGTAAGCGTAAACAGCACAGAACTCATTTGTAAAAGCGCAGAGAGACAGTTTGCAGTTTGTAGATGGAATCAAGACGTAAACGTAAACTGCACAGAATTCGTTCGTAAAAGCGCAGAGAGCAGTTTGCAGTTTGTAAATGGAATTAAGACGTGAACGTAAACTGCACAGAAACTCATTCATAAAAGCACGGAAGACAGTTCTGCAGAATCAAACGTAAACGTAAACTGTAATGTACGAAAACACGAATTTACGTCTGAATGCAGATTCGGAAGAACAGCACTTAGAACTTGTTCGTGAAAGCGCAGAGAGCAGTAGTAATGAAGGAGGTTTGCAGTAATGATAAAGTGCTAAAAAATAAACGCAAACCAGAGATTTAGAGTGGTTCGGTCAGCCTTGACCTACTCCACTTTTGGCTTCCTCCACCGACGAGGTCGCCGACGTCAACTAGGAGCCTTCCTTCAATAGGCGAAGGCCAACTACCCTCTTACAGATTCACTCCTTTTGACGGGCTCAGGAGACAACCCTTACAGATGTTTTCTCTCCTCACTTTACAACACAAACTTGAAGAACAGAAGGAGGAGGAAAACTAGCAGTTTTGAGCTCTAAGAACCACTGAAAAGATCAAGATTTCGGCTTGAGTTCTTGTTCTTTCAGTGCTGAATGGGTGGGGTATTTATAGGCCCCAACCCAATTCAAATTTGGAGCTCAAAACGATCAAATCCCGGAATTCCGGGATCAGGCGGTTGCACCTCCTGACTGGAGAGGTTGTACCGCCTGGCAGAGCTCGAAGACTAAGCTCAGGTGGTGCCACCTCTTGACAGAGGCGGTTGCACCTCTCTGCCAGAGCTCGAAGACTGAGCTCAGGCGGTGCCACCTCTCTGTCAGGGAGGTTGCACCGCCCAGTCTTGTTCGAAGACTGAGCTCAGGCGGTGCCACCTCCCGGCTGGGGCGGTTGCACCTCCCAGCCTCGTTGGAAGACTTAGCCTGGGCGGTGCTACCTCCTGGCTGGGGCGGTGCCACCTCTTTCACTATTTCAGCTCACTTGGTTTGGCTCCAAACTTGGCCCAAACCAGTCCGAACTTGGGCCTAATTGGCCCCTACTTGGGTTATAGGATTAACACCTAATCCTAACCCTAATTAATGTGCTAACTATGATTTTAAAGACATTTTCTAAGCTATTACAAAGTCCGCAAGTCAAGACTTCTTCTGGCGAGCTTCCGGCAAACTTCCGGCGGTCTTCCGATGAACTCTCGGAAACCATTCTGCGGACTCCCGGCAAGCTCCTAGACTTCACGATTTGTTCTTAGCGAGTTCCAACGAGCTTCTTCGGCAAGCTCCGATCTTTCTCGGCGAGCTCCGCGAACTCCCAACGAACCTTCCGGCGAGCTTCCGAAAAACCCTTCGGCAAGCTCCCAGCTCATTCTCGGCTAGTTCCGGTAGCATTCCCGACGAACCTTCGGACTTCCGTCGAACTCTCGAACTCGCAACAAATCCTTCGCGCTTGACTCCGACACTTTGCTTCGCTTTATGTCTTCATCGTTATCATAGTTAATCCTGCACAATTAAAACAAAACTTCGATCGAGACAATTAATCCTAAGCAATTAACCAAGTTGTCCGGCATGTCATTGGTCCCTCGACGCTTCGTCTGATTCTTCGGCGCATCGTCCTCTCCTGCGGCCTATTGCCCAATCGGCCAGTTGACTCCGCAACTCCGATATCCTTGGCACAATAACCGCTCTTCTTGGCCCGATGCCCGAGTCCATGACCCGAAGCCTTCTATCGATACGTCGACCGATCCACCGGCCCGACGTCCAATCTTCTGACATGTTCCTCCGGCACAACATGATGTTCCTGCTTTAATTGTCTCATCCTGATCGAAGCACCCTGCGTCACTCAAAACGCAGATTAAATCATAAACATATCTCAAGGAGTTTCATCATCAAAATTCAAGATTCAACAATCTCCCCCTTTTTGATGATGACAACTACTTGATGACGGAGTTAAACTTAACTCCCGGAGTTTAAACAAACTCCCCCTATCAATATACCTTATTGATAGAAACTCTTAGATTCAAAAATCTAAGCAACATGTCATCATAATCGGAGTTAACCTTAACTCCCAGAGTTTAAACAAACTCCCCCTATCAATATGCCATATTGATAGAACCTTGAATTCAAACTGAATTCAAGTCATTGCAATATTCATCATGAATACTTGCAACACGTCAACATGAACATATGCATAAACTTATGCATCACATGTCATGTCATCAACATACTTTCATCAACATACTTCTCCCCCTTTGTCATCAACAAAAAGGAGAAGTATCACAATCAAGTGTTTGTGATATTGGTTCAACTTATTGCATGAAAAACATAATATCAAGTTTTATCATCATGCAGTTTTGAAGCCAGAAAATTTAGCAAATGTTACATCATGCTTAGAATATTCAGGCTATCAAGTTTTAGATATGCAAGTTTTACAGCATACAAGATAGCACTTTTAGAACATGCAAGCTAGCAATTTAGAGATGTTCAAGAAAGCAACTCTTGCTTCTTGAGATATGCAAATTTGTCAAGTTTTGCTAGATGTGCAAGTTAGCATTTTTGCCTCTTGAGATAGGCAAGATAGCACTTTTGCAATTTTTTTGTTTGGCAAGCTTGTGATGTTCAAGATAACAAGCTCTTTCTTCTCTTTTGAGAAGTGTCATTTTTGCTTTCTTTGCAAAGTGCAAGCTAGCAAAATGCCAAACTAGCAAGAGATGATGTTTTACATGAGGCAAGCAAACAATTTGGCAAGTGTTACATTTGCATCTTCTCTTTAGATGTGCAAGAAAATAAACAAGTTTTTGCATTTTCTTGACATTTCAAGCTAGCAATTATCGGTGATGTTCAAGATAGCAATTTCTTCTCCTTTATAATTTTTGCCTTTTTCTTGAATTGTGCTAGCAATCTATCTCCCCCTTTGTCATTGTCAAAAAGAAGGGAAAAACCCTTTACATCAATTTCTAAATCATGACAAAGGTAAGTAATCATTCTTATTTGTGCATCATTATAGTTTCAATGCACAAATTCATTAACATTACATTTCATTTTTTTTTTATACCGAAAAATCAATCATCATCATGAGCATATCAAACATGATATTCAAGTATTCATGATATATCATTTTGGCAACATGATCATAGATATTCAAACGATGGTATCTAAATGTCAGAATTCATTACATCCTTATTATGCATGATCATTAACTCCTCATTTGTATTTCATGCATTATTTCATTTCATCTCATGAGGAATATCAAGAAGAATTATTGGATGATGAGATAAATATTTTATGAATACACGGAATTGTATAAAAATCATATCATAAGTGTTTCATGTATTCATATTATCACATGAAGCATATTATCATTTTTGAGATTCGTCACATGAATAACGTTATTACTATTTTATCAAAATCAATTTCGAGATTCACACAATATCATGAAATCATTAATCTCGATAAGATGGGAAAAGCATTTTCTTTTTAAGTGATCATAAAAAACTCATTCATAATTCAAGTGATTTACAAGATATTATAAATGAATTTATCACTTGTATTTCATCAAAATAGAGAACTCTAGAGATAGAAAATGATTGAAGCATGATTCATATTTAAAGTGTATCTTATGTCGTAAATACGAATCAAGCATTTGTAAAATCTGAAATCATCCTCAAAATTACATTCAATAAATTCATATATGACAAGCATAGATTTATTGAAAAATCAATAAGATAGAGGATTATATTTCAAGTGTTTATCAATTGTAGCATTTCATCACATGGTAAGATATCATTGCGTAAAATTACGATACAAGTTCTTGATATCTTAACGCATGATGCAAACATGGCATAATGCAAATTTGGCAATCATAGCATCAATTCATATAAATATGACAATCATATCAATTCATATATTTCTCCCCTTTTTTAAGCATTTCATCTTAAGTGATTGATTTCATGTTAGCATGCCTTTTCATTTATGTCAAATAAAGACATGCATCAACGTTTAGGATCGTAAAATAAATTTCATCATAAAACCATCAATCACAAAAATCATCATGTATAACTTTAAAATCTCATGCATAAAATCATCAAATCATAGTATCAAAACTTTAATATTTTCATTGCAACATTAAGCAAGGTTTCATTGAACTTAATTTTGAATGATTCTTATAAATGCCTAAAACTTCTTTAGCTTTAATTTATATGATTGACTTTATAATAACATGCTCAAATCTTTATTCTTATGTCAAAACCATACATTATCTCTAACAATCAAAGACAATGAAAAATATCAAAAGCCATGTATCGTCATTGAAAAGCAATATGAAAATCATCAAAATATACATTCTTGCTTTTCAAGCACATAAATAAGATTAATCTCACAAGGTGTACAATCATTAGATTTCTATCTTGCATTAACATAAGACATGCAGTTTTCATTATCATTTTCAAAATTACAAGCATGATCATATTTTTGCATTTTTATTATTAAATTATTAAAAATGTAATTTTCAAGAAAATTTAAAGAAAAAGAAAATTGCATCATGAAAAGCATCATGTAATTTCGAAGTAAATTAAAGGCATTTTGATTACCTCAGCGTCGAAAGGCATAAAGGCGTAGTTTGCCACCTCGTCTTTGTTGATTTTCTCCTCGTCTTCGGAGGAGCTCGATTCATCCCAATTTTTATTCTTCTTCTTGCGTTCAAAGCAAGTAGTTCCGTTTTTTTTATTTTTTTATTTTTGTTTCATTTGTAGTTTAAGTTCACCATCACTTGAGCTTATGCTCGAGTGGTCTTCAAATGTTCTATGTCCCAAATCCTTCCTGTTCTTTGGAAGGTGGTTCTCAAGTTCTTCACGTGCATTGCACGTCATTTCATATGTGATCAATGAACCAATTAGTTCTTCAAGTGGAAATTGGTTCAAGTTTTTCGATTCTTGAATAGCAGTTACTTTTGAATCCCAAGTTTTAGAAAGTGAGCGCAAAACTTTGTTAATGAGTTCAAAATCCGAAAAGCTTTTACCAAGTGATTTTAAACCATTGACGACATCCGTAAAACGGGTGTACATGTCAACAACGGTTTCGCTTGGTTTCATATGAAAAAGCTCGAAATCATGCAGTAAAATATTAACTTTCGAGTCTTTGACTCTACTAGTTCCCTTGTGCGTGATTTCAAGAGCACGCCAAATATCGAAAGCCGTTTCGCACAAAGAAACCCGATTGAACTCATTTTTGTCCAAAGCGCAAAATAAGGCATTCATAGCCTTTGCGTTTAAAGAAAAATACTTCTTCTCTAAATCCGACCATTCGTTCATCGGTTTAGAGGGAAGTTGAAAACCGTTTTCAACGATATTCCATAAATCCAGATTTAGAGAAATCAAGAAAACTCTCATTCGAGTTTTCCAATAAGTGTAGTCCAATCCGTTAAAGAACGGTGGACGAAAGACCGAAAACCCCTCTTGAAGAGCCATTTCTCTCGGGTGTAAATCCGAAATGAGAAATACCTCGCTCTGATACCAATTGTTAGGATCGAGAGCACTAAGAGGGGGGGGGGGGTGAATTAGTGCAGCGGAAATCTTACAGCGATTTCAAACCAAAAGCTGCGTTCGTTCAATAAAAACTATTATGATGCAAAAACTAATTCTCAGTTTATATCTAAGTGCAGTTTGCGTCTAAGCGCAGATTGCGTCTAAACACAGTTTGCGTCCTAGCGCAGTTTGCGTCTAAGCGCAGTTTGCGTTTAAACGCAGATTGACGTCTAAACGCAGTTTTACGTCTAAACGCAGATTTACGTCTAAACGCAGTTTTACGTCTAAACGCAGTTTTACGTTTAAACGTAGTTTATGTCTAAACGCAGTTGATAGTTTGCAGTTCTACATGAAATCAAGACGTAAACGTAAACTGCACAGAACCTTGTTCGTAAAAGCGCAGAAGACAGTTTGCAGTTGTAAGTGAAATCAAGACGTAAGCGTAAACAGCACAGAACTCATTTGTAAAAGCGCAGAGAGACAGTTTGCAGTTTGTAGATGTAATCAAGACGTAAACGTAAACTGCACAGAATTCGTTCGTAAAAGCGCAGAGAGCAGTTTGCAGTTTGTAAATGGAATTAAGACGTGAACGTAAACTGCACAGAAACTCATTCGTAAAAGCACGGAAGACAGTTCTGCAGAATCAAACGTAAACGTAAACTGTAATGTACGAAAACACGAATTTACGTCTGAATGCAGATTCGGAAGAACAGCACTTAGAACTTGTTCGTGAAAGCGCAGAGAGCAGTAGTAATGAAGGAGGTTTGCAGTAATGATAAAGTGCTAAAAAATAAACGCAAACCAGAGATTTAGAGTGGTTCGGTCAGCCTTGACCTACTCCACTTTTGGCTTCCTCCACCGACGAGGTCGCCGACGTCAACTAGGAGCCTTCCTTCAATAGGCGAAGGCCAACTACCCTCTTACAGATTCACTCCTTTTGACGGGCTCAGGAGACAACCCTTACAGATGTTTTCTCTCCTCACTTTACAACACAAACTTGAAGAACAGAAGGAGGAGGAAAACTAGCAGTTTTGAGCTCTAAGAACCACTGAAAAGATCAAGATTTCGGCTTGAGTTCTTGTTCTTTCAGTGCTGAATGGGTGGGGTATTTATAGGCCCCAACCCAATTCAAATTTGGAGCTCAAAACGATCAAATCTCGGAATTCCGGGATCAGGCGGTTGCACCTCCTGACTGGAGAGGTTGTACCGCCTGGCAGAGCTCGAAGACTGAGCTCAGGCGGTGCCACCTCTTGACAGAGGCGGTTGCACCTCTCTGCCAGAGCTCGAAGACTGAGCTCAGGCGGTGCCACCTCTCTGTCAGGGAGGTTGCACCGCCCAGTCTTGCTCGAAGACTGAGCTCAGGCGGTGCCACCTCCCGGCTGGGGCGGTTGCACCTCCCAGCCTCGTTGGAAGACTTAGCCTGGGCGGTGCTACCTCCTGGCTGGGGCGGTGCCACCTCTTTCACTATTTCAGCTCACTTGGTTTGGCTCCAAACTTGGCCCAAACCAGTCCGAACTTGGGCCTAATTGGCCCCTACTTGGGTTATAGGATTAACACCTAATCCTAACCCTAATTAATGTGCTAACTATGATTTTAAAGACATTTTCTAAGCTATTACAAAGTCCGCAAGTCAAGACTTCTTCTGGCGAGCTTCCGGCAAACTTCCGGCGGTCTTCCGATGAACTCTCGGAAACCATTCTGCGGACTCCCGGCAAGCTCCTAGACTTCACAATTTGTTCTTAGCGAGTTCCAACGAGCTTCTTCGGCAAGCTCCGATCTTTCTCGGCGAGCTCCGCGAACTCCCAACGAACCTTCCGGCGAGCTTCCGAAAAACCCTTCGGCAAGCTCCCAGCTCATTCTCGGCTAGTTCCGGTAGCATTCCCGAAGAACCTTCGGACTTCCGTCGAACTCTCGAACTCGCAACAAATCCTTCGCGCTTGACTCCGACACTTTGCTTCGCTTTATGTCTTCATCGTTATCATAGTTAATCCTGCACAATTAAAACAAAACTTCGATCGAGACAATTAATCCTAAGCAATTAACCAAGTTGTCCGGCATGTCATTGGTCCCTCGACGCTTCGTCTGATTCTTCGGCGCATCATCCTCTCCTGCGGCCTATTGCCCAATCGGCCAGTTGACTCCGCAACTCCGATATCCTTGGCACAATAACCGCTCTTCTTGGCCCGATGCCCGAGTCCATGACCCGAAGCCTTCTGTCGATACGTCGACCGATCCACCGGCCCGACGTCCAATCTTCTGACATGTTCCTCCGGCACAACATGATGTTCCTGCTTTAATTGTCTCATCCTGATCGAAGCACCCTGCGTCACTCAAAACGCAGATTAAATCATAAACATATCTCAAGGAGTTTCATCATCAAAATTCAAGATTCAACATGACGCACCGAAGCAAAGCTGCAGAAGTTGTCTTAGATATAATTGTAGTTAGCACGTTGATTAAGTTGGAAAATGGGAGGTGATCCCATTGGCTTAATCTTGGGGCAATTGGGCCCCTGAAAGACTGAAATTGGGCCGAATGGAATGAACCATTCGGACCCTGATTGCACCAGGAGGTGCAACCGCGCAGGCTAGGAGGTGGCACCGCCTGGGCTAGGCCTTCCAGCGAGACTGGGCGGTGCAACCTCCCCAGCCGGGAGGTGGCACCGCCTGAGCTCAGTCTTCGAGCTAGACTGGGCGGTGCAACCTCCCTGACAGAGAGGTGGCACCGCCTGAGCTCAGTCTTCGAGCAAGACTGGGCGGTGCAACCTCCCTGGCAGAGAGGTAGCACCGCCTGAGCTCGGTCTTCGAGCTCTGCCAGGCGGTGCAACCTCTCCAGTCAAGAGGTGCAACCGCCTGATCCCAGAATTCCGGGATTTGATTGTTTTGAGCTCCAAATTTGAATTGGGTTGGGGCCTATAAATTCCCAACCCATTCAGCACTGAAAAGATACAGACCTACACCGAAATCTTGATCTTTTCTGTGATTCTAAGAGCTCAAAAGTGTTGTAAAGCCTTTAAGTCTCCTCCTTCTGTTCTTCAAGTTTTCAGTTGTAAAGTGAGGAGAGAAAGGTCTATAAAGGTTGTCTCCTGAGCCTGTCAAAAGGAGAGAAACTGTAAAAGGGCAGTTTGGCCTTCGCCTATTGAAGGAAGGCCCCTAGTTGACGTCGGCGACCTCGTCGGTGGAGGAAGCCAAAAGTGGAGTAGGTCAAGGCTGACCGAACCACTCTAAATCTCTGGTTTGCGTTTATTTTTTAGCACTTTATCATTACTGCAAACCTCCTTCATTACTACTGCTCTCTGCGCTTTCACGAACAAGTTCTAAGTGCTGTTCTTCCGAATCTGCATTCAGACGTAAATTCATATTTTCGTACATTACAGTTTACGTTTACGTTTGATTCTGTAGAACTGTCTTCCGTGCTTTTACGAACGAATTTCTTTGCAGTTTACACTTACATTTTGATCCTATTAACTGCAAACTGTCCTGTACAATTTTACGAACGAGTTTCAACATTTAGACGTAAAACTGCATTTAGACGTAAATCGGCTTTCCTCGCACAATCATCAGATCTCAGTTCACGTTTACGTCTTGATTTCAACTGCATACTGCCTTCTGCGAGTATACAAACGAGTTTCAAAGTTCAGACGTAAATCTGCGTTTAAGACGTAAATCTGCGTTTAGACGTAAATCTGCGTCTAGACGTAAATCTGCGTTTAGACGTAAATCTATATTTAGCAGATTACTTTTTGAGCTGTACAACAGCAGCACATTGTCTTTATACTTCTGCTTAAACTGCTCCTAGACGCAAACTGTGTTTAGACGCAATCTGCGCTTAGACGCAATCTGCGTTTAGACGCAATCTGCACTTAGACGCAATCTGCGCTAAGACACAAACTGCGCTTAGACGCAATCTGAGTTTAGACGCAATCTGCATTTAGACGCAAACTGCGTTTAGACGCTAACTGTGTTTAAACGTAAACTGCACTTAATCATAAGTAATCTTAGAATCGGCTTTTGCATCAAAATAGTCTTTATCGAACGAACGCAGCTTTCGTTTTTTTTTTAATCGCTGAAAAATATCCGCTGCACTAATTCACCCCCCCCCTCTTAGTGCTCTCGATCCTAACAACAGCAAGGATGTCTAATTTAATCAAGAGAATTTTGGCAGTATAACAGCATGAAAATTGGTGCAAGTTGCGATAGTAGAATTGTCATCGAAAAATTTCAGCGGGTTATGATGAAAATTTGCAGCAACACAAAATCATTTTTAGAGATGAATTCCTTAATATATCAATCTTAGATGGAAGCCAAGATGATCTATGAAGTGTATAATAAATTTTATTAAAAAAAAGATTGTAAATAGATGGGTTAAGGCAACAATATGCCGCTGAAATTTTCTGCAGTACAAATTTTTAAGTATAGCAGATTGGACGTAAAAGATCAGTGGTTTATATTGAGAATTTTTTGATAAAACCAAAGGGAAATCCACTATTAGGTAAATCCACTATTAAGCTTAAAAAATCTTACGAAATTTTTATGATAGCTTTGACACTTCCTAATAGTGGATTTCCCTTTGGTTTCATCAAAAAATTCTTAATATAAACCACTGATCTTTTACGTCCAATCTGCTATACTTAAAAATTTGTGCTGCAGAAAATTTCAGCGGCATATTGTTGTCTTAACCCATCTATTTACAATCTTTTTTTGAATGAAATTTATTATACACTTCATAGATCATCTTGGCTTCCATCTAAGATTGATATATTAAGGAATTCATCTCTAAAAATGATTTTGTGTTGCTGCAAATTTTCATCATAACCCGCTGAAATTTTTCGACGACAATTCTGCTATCGCAACTTGCACCAATTTTCATGTTGTTATATTGTCAAAATTCTCTTGATTAAATTAGACATCCTTGCTGTCATATAATCTATGAATTTGCTATCAATTCCCTCCTCAATTCTCTTAAGTTTTTGGTAGAAATTACATCGAGAAACCATTGTTTCTTCGATGACAATTCTACTCTTACAAGACAGCACATACTTGCTGCAACTTCCACTAATTTCTATCAAACCTTTGCTGCCATCTACCACAGATCCAAAACTTTCATCCACAGCCCTAAAACTCCACTAAACCACACCCTCAAACTGCACCCAAAACTGCCACAAAACAAGCCTAAATCGTAGCCTACATCCACCGATCCACCAACCTTTTCGACCATCACTTCTCTCAACCTATACATGCCTTTTGTTGAATCTCAGATTTTGATGATGAAACTAATTGATTGTGTTTATATGTTTAACTGCATTTTGAGTGATGCAGGTCTACTCGATCAGGTTTAGACAGTTGACGCAGGAGGAATTGACGTTGCGCTGGAAGAGATCACGTTAGGATATTGGATGGCTGAATGCTTCGAACGTCGGGCATCGGGCCAAGGAGAGCGAAACTGTGCCAAGGATATCGGCGTTGCGGAGGTCAACCGCCGATTGGGCAACAAGCTGCAAGAGCGGATGATGCGCCGAAGAATCGGACGAAGCGCCAACCAATGACGTGCCGGGCAACAGAATGTCAATTCACTTTATAATAATTGTCTAGATCGGAGTAGAGTTTTTGCTTGTGTGTGTAGGATTAACTACGATAATGACAAAGACATAAAGCAAAACAAAGTGTCGGAGTCAAGCACGAAGGATTCATTGCGAGTTCGAGAGTTTGACGGAAGTCCGAAGGTTCGTCGGGAATGCTGCCGAAACTAGCCAAGAATGAGTAGGGAGCTTGCCGAAGGGTTTTTCGGAAGCTCGCCGGAAGGTTCGTTGGAAGTTCGCGGAGCTCACCGAGAATGATCGGAGCTTTCCGAAGAAGCTCGTTGGAACTTGCCAAGATCAAATCGTGAAGTCTAGGAGCTTGTCGGGAGTCCGCATAATGGTTTCCGAGAGTTTATCGGAAGACCGTCGGAAGTTCGCCGAAAGCTCGTCGGAAGAAGTCTTGACTTACGGACTTTGTAATAGCTTATAAAATGTCTTTAAATTCATAGTTATCATGTTAATTAGAGTTAGGATTAGGTGTTAATCCTATAACCCAAGTAGGGGCTAATTGGGCCCGAGTTCGGACTGGTTTGGGCCAAGTTTGAAGCTCAACCAGTGAGCTGATTTGGCCTAGGCGGTGGCACCGCCTAGGCTGGTGGTGGCACCGCCCAGCACCCGAGAGCTGGGCGGTGACACCTCCTGGGCTGGGCGGTTGCACCGTCCAGCACCCGAGCGCTGGGCGGTGGCACCGCCTGGCTGGGCGGTGGCACCTCCAGCACCGGGAACCCTAAGAGAATTCAAATTTTGGAGCCCAAAATTTGAATCCTCTTGAGGCCTATAAATACCCCTCTAATCTCAGCTGAGAGAACAACTTTTGAGAAGCATTTTGATTGAGAGAAAAGTCTTAGAAAGTCTTAGTAAGTCTTGTTTTCAATTTGCTAGAGAGTTCTCCTCCTCCTTTCTTATTGAAAATTTGTAAGAGGTTGAGCTGCTTGTAAAAGGTTGTAAGAGGGGTGTTTACCCTTCCATTTCAAGAGATTTGCTAGTGGAAGGTGGGAGCCTCATCAAAGAGGGGCATCGCAAGTGGAGTAGGTCATTTGACCGAACCACTCTAAAAATCGGCGTAATCTCTGGTTTGCATTTTATTATTGTCATTTACATTACTGCAAATCTTCTTACTGCTTTAGTTCCTTATTACCCTTGCTGCGCAATTTTAAGAATACGCTTTCAAGTTAAACTTTTCAAGTTCCGTTCTTATCGTACGAAAGATTTTGTTAAAATCGAAGTTTTAATCCGCTGCACTAATTCACCCCCCCCCTCTTAGTGTCGCTCCGATCCTAACAAGTGGTATCAGAGCCACATTTTTCTACCTTGGTTTAACACCCAAATAGAAATGGCTCTTTACGGCTTTCAAGAGGGTCACTCTCTCATTTGTCCTCCCTTTTTCAATGGGACGGACTACACTTATTGGAAAACTCGAATGAGAGTTTTCTTACTTTCTTTGGATTTGAATTTATGGCACATAGTCGAAAATGGATTTGAAATTTCTTCTCTTCCAATGAACCATTGGAATGATTTGGAGAAGAAGATGTTTTCTCTAAATGCAAAGGCTATGAATGCCTTATATTGTGCACTTGACAAAAATGAATTTAATCGCATTTCGATGTGTGACTCGGCTTTTGATATTTGGAGAACTCTAGAGGTCACTCATGAAGGCACTAGCCGAGTGAAAGAGTCCAAAATCAATACTCTTATGCATTCTTACGAACTTTTCCGGATGAAACCAAGTGAGTCCATCGGAGACATGTACACCCATTTCATGGATGTCATCAATGGACTCAAAGCTCTTGGTAAAAGTTTTTCTAATTTTGAACTAGTCACTAAAATCTTAAGATCCCTTCCAAAATGTTGGGATCCAAAAGTTACGGCCATTCAAGAGGCCAAGGACCTTAAAACATTCCCGCTCGAAGAACTTATTGGGTCTCTAATGACCTACGAAATGAACAATGTGACAAAAAGGAAACTCGAGAATAACCTTCCAAAGGACAGGAAGGATTTCAGACATAGAACACATGAAGACCACTCGAGCATAAGCTCAAGTGATGATGAACTTAAACTACAAATGAAACAAAAATTAAAAAGAAAAAAGAATGGAACTACTTGCTTTGAATGCAAGAAGAATAAAAATTGGGATGAATTGAGCTCTTCCGAAGACGAGGAGAAAATCAAGAAAGGCGAGGTGGCAAACTACGCCTCAACCACTTTCAAAAATGAGGTAATCGAAATCCCCCTAATTTATTTCGAAATTACATAATACTTTCATGAGTTATTTTTAATTTAGTTTAGGATTAATTTTCTTGAAAATTACATGTGTTATGTTAATGCAATAAAATGTTAGATATAAATCTAATGCTTATACACCTAGTAAGATTAATCTTATGTATGTGCTTGAAAAGCAAGAATGTGTCTTTTGACGATTTCTATATTTATTTTCAATGACGATGCATGACTTTTGAAAGGAAGGCTTGATGATTTTTTCTTTAACCTTGTCTTTGGTTTTCAAACATGATGTATGGTTTTGACATATGAACAAAATTTGAGCATGCTAAGATAAAGTTAATCATATAAATTAAAACTAAAGAAGTTTTAGTTATCTATAAGAATCATTCAAAATTATGTTCAATAAAAATGCAAAATGATGGAATGAAAATATTAAATGTTTTAATACCATTTTATGCATGAGATTTTAAAAGTTATACATAATGATCTTGATGGTTGTTATGAAGAAATTTGTTTTTCGATCCTAAATGATTGATGATATATATATATTTTTTGGCACAAAAAGGACAAAGGCATACTTATATGAAACAACTAAATAGATAAAAGTATTTTTCTTGAAAATTCTTGGTTTGATGAATCTATTTTATCATCTTTTTATGAATATCTTGAAAATGATTTTGATTTGATGATTTTAATTTGAATGAGCTTTATCTTGATTTTTCGAGATTTATAACTTGAGATTTACTCTATAAAAATCAAGATCTTGTATCCTCAATGTTCCTTTTTAGCATCTATTATCCAAATGAATTATGATTGGTATCATTGCTATATTTCTTCTTATCGTGCACTAAAGAGAAAATTTTTCTAAATGAATCGTGATATTTCGGAACCACAATTCTTTTTATGATTCATAATGAATTGAGAAATTTTATATGCTTGAATTAATATCTTATTCTAAGATTGAATGAATTTTATCTACATCATGATCTCCTAAGATTTTTTCTTGATTATTTAAGAGGAGATTTTTCAAAACAAAATGTGTCTTCTATTATTATCTTTTCATGATATGATTTTCATGCAATTCCTTATACTCATGAAATATTTATCTCATCACCCAATAACTCTTCTTGATATTCCTTATGTGAGGAAACAAAATAATGCATGAAATTCAAATAAGAAGTTAATGATCATGCATGATAGGATGTAATGAATTTTGACAATTAGATACTATCATTTGAATAGCTATGATCATGTTGCCAAAATGATTTATCATGAATGCTTGAATATCATGTATGATATGCCGATATTGATGATTGAGTTATTTGTATCATGCATGAAAAATAAAAGATATAGTTTTGAAATTGTGCATGTTCGAATTTGAAAATATGATGATGCATAATGATTAAATTGTGCAATGAAAATATTAAACATTTTGAAACCATGTTTTAGTGTCATGCATAATGATCATGCTTAATAAATTTTAAAATTATGCATGATGAATCTTGCGATTTATGGATTATTGATTTTTACTATAATGGAAGTGCCTTATTGATCTTTGTTGTAATAAATCTTACACTTTCGGTTTTAAACATGATACATGTTTTTATTTGGCATAAATGAAATAAAATCATATGAATTGAAACAACTAAAAAGAGAAAAATATTTTTTCCTTGAAAATTTAATTTTCTCTATCTTATTGATCTTGATGATTATTATGATAAATCTATGTATACCATTTTGAATCTCTTGAAAGTAATGTTGAGATTTTGATGAATTTGATGATTTGAATTTGAATGAGGTTGTATTTAAATTATGATCTTGATTTCTTGGATTTACTACTTGAGATTCTTTTTTCAATCACAATCTCTTCTTTGTACACCTACAATTTTTGTTATTTATAAAAGGAAGAGATTTGATAAAATGAATCATGTCTTTTAGTATTCAAATGGTCTTATCTTTGATGATATGATTTCTTTATATCTATGATATAAATGCCTTGAAATGATTGAAATATTTTACACAAATGTTATGCTCTTCCCTACTTCTTTCTTGTTTTCAATGATAAAACGGGGAGAAGTTTTGATCATGCATGGTAGGATATAATTTGACAAAATTTATACCATCATGAAACATTTATGATTTACAATGATGCATGCAATACTTGTGCTTTCTAATTTTGATGTTATGTATTGCATATGATGTATTGCATATGATGTAAATCATGATTTAAAATGCTATGAGTTGTTGCTAAAATGATAAATGTTGATTTAATGTTTTGTATCATGAATGCTCTAAATGATGATTGTTTGGTACCATGATCAAAATATTGATAAATAGTTAAAAATTTTAGTATCATGTATGATATCCTCATAATGTCGATCGATTTATTCAATATCATGCATGAATGAAATATAAGGTTTTCGAAAATATGCATGTAATACTTCAACTTATGATAATGATGCATGCAATGATAAAATATTCATGATGAAAAATTGTCTTGACATTCATAACTTGATTATTCATCCTTTGTCATGATTTTGAAATCGTTGTAAAAGGAAAAAGAACAACAAAACTGTATTCTTCTTTTCTTTTTGACAATGACAAAGGGGGAGAAATATTGCTCGCTTAAGATGCAAAATTTGAAAATTGCTAGCTAGTAGTCTAAAGAGAAGCAATCAATAGCTATCTCAAGAAGACCAAGCATGTTAAACTTACACATCTTTAATCGTTAGATTGCATGATGATAAAACTTGATATTATGTTTTTCATGCAATAAGTTGAACCCATATAACAAACACTTGATTGTGGTACTTCTCCTTTTTGTTGATGACAAAGGGGGAGAAGTATGTTGATGACATGACATATGATGCATAAGTTTTATGCATATGTTCATGATGATGTGTTGCAAGTATTCATGATGAATATTGCAATGACTTGAATTCTGTTTGAATTCAAGGTTCTATCAATATGGCATATTGATAGGGGGAGTTTGTTTAAACTCCGGGAGTTAAGGTTAACTCCGTTAGTCATCAATTAGTTGTCATCATCAAAAAGGGGGAGATTGTTGAATCTCATATTTTGATGATGAAACTAATTGATTGTGTTTAGATGTTTAACTGCATTTTGAGTGATGCAGGTCTACTCGATCAGGTTTAGACAGTTGACGCAGGAGGAATTGACGTTGCGCTGGAAGAGATCACGTTAGGATATTGGATGGCTGAACGCTTCGAACGTCGGGCATCGGGCCAAGGAGAGCGAAACTGTGCCAAGGATATCGGCGTTGCGGAGGTCAACCGCCGATTGGGCAACAAGCCGCAAGAGCGGATGATGCGCCGAAGAATCGGACGAAGCGCCAACCAATGACGTGCCGGGCAACAGAATGTCAATTCGCTTTATAATAATTGTCTAGATCAGAGTAGAGTTTTTGCTTGTGTGTGCAGGATTAACTACGATAACGACAAAGACATAAAGCAAAACAAAGTGTCGGAGTCAAGCACGAAGGATTCATTGCAAGTTCGAGAGTTCGACGGAAGTCCGAAGGTTCGTCGGGAATGCTGCCGAAACTAGCCAAGAATGAGTAGGGAGCTTGCCGAAGGGTTTTTCGGAAGCTCGCCGGAAGATTCGTTGGAAGTTCGCGGAGCTCACCGAGAATGATCGGAGCTTTTCTGAAGAAGCTCGTTGGAACTCTCCAAGATCAAATCGTGAAGTCTAGGAGCTTGTCGGGAGTCCGCAGAATGGTTTCCGAGAGTTTATCGGAAGACCGTCGGAAGTTCGCCGAAAGCTCGCCGGAAGAAGTCTTGACTTACGGACTTTGTAATAGCTTATAAAATGTCTTTAAATTCGTAGTTATCATGTTAATTAGAGTTAGGATTAGGTGTTAATCCTATAACCCAAGTAGAGGCTAATTGGGCCCGAGTTCGGACTGGTTTGGGCCAAGTTTGGAGCTCAACCAGTGAGCTGATTTGGCCTAGGCGGTGGCACCGCCCAGCACCCGAGAGCTGGGCGGTGACACCTCCTGGGCTGGGCGGTTGCACCGTCCAGCACCCGAGCGCTGGGCGGTGGCACCGCCTGGCTGGGCGGTGGCACCGCCTGGCTGGGCGGTGGCACCTCCAACACCGAGAACCCTAAGAGAATTCAAATTTTGGAGCCCAAAATTTGAATCCTCTTGAGGCCTATAAATACCCCTCTAATCTCAGCTGAGAGAACAACTTTTGAGAAGCATTTTGATTGAGAGAAAAGTCTTAGAAAGTCTTAGCAAGTCTTGTTTTCAATTTGCTAGAGAGTTCTCCTCCTCCTTTCTTATTGAAAATTTGTAAGAGGTTGAGCTGCTTGTAAAAGGTTGTAAGAGGGGTGTTTACCCTTCCATTTCAAGAGATTTGCTAGTGGAAGGTGGGAGCCTCATCGAAGAGGGGCATCGCAAGTGGAGTAGGTCATTTGACCGAACCACTCTAAAAATCGGCGTAATCTCTGGTTTGCATTTTATTATTGTCATTTACATTACTACAAATCTTCTTACTGCTTTAGTTCCTTATTACCCTTGCTGCGCAATTTTAAGAATACGCTTTCAAGTTAAACTTTTCAAGTTCCGTTCTTATCGTACGAAAGAATTTGTTAAAATCGAAGTTTTAATCCGCTGCACTAATTCACCCCCCCCCTCTTAGTGCCGCTCCGATCCTAACACCTTTAACCTAACAACAAAAGAGAGATCTTAACATCATAGATTTGGAGGCATATACTATGGCATCTGAGGCAATCAATGCTAAATTCGAAGACTTGGAGGCACGAATGAAGGATAAGATTCAGACGCTCTTTACCGAACTCAGATTGGGCCGACCACTAAGCTCGAAGAAATCACATCAAGGAGAGAGCTTTGCTCAATCACACCAAGCCCAAAGATATGACTTTCAAGAGAGGGGAAGCTCTATGGCCAACCCCAACTATCCATGCATGAGAGTGGATTTCCCTAGATGGGAAGAAGGAGACCCGATTGGTTGGATCTCGTGCGCGGAACGATATTTTCAGTACTATAAAACCACGGATGCATCTATGGTGAAAATTGCAGCTATACATCTTGAAGGGGATGCTATACAATGGTTTGACTAGTTTGAACATACTTATGGAGTCCTTTCATGGCGACAATTCAAAGAAGGACTGCTGATCCGCTTCAAACCAACCGATTACAAGAATATTGACGGACAACTAGCAAAGATCCGACAAACCTCTACCATTCAGGAGTACCAAACCAGGTTTGAAAGGTTATCTAATCAAACTTATGATTGGTCTCAAAAACAGCTATTGAGGACCTTCATTGAGGGCTTGAAGCCGGAGATCCGAGGAGAAGTTAAAGCGCGACAACTGTATACGCTTATGCCAGCCATCTCTTTCGCACGACATCAAGAGGAGCAATTAAATCATAAAGCTCAGAGGACTAGGGTCGCTCCTCAACCAGTAATATTGAAGCTCTCAGCCCCCCCCACTATTGACCAAGTCCCTACACCAAAGAGGTTAACAAGAGAAGAGCTTCGAGAGCGATATGCGAAGGGGATATGTTGGCATTGTGACGAGCCGTGGAGCCATGAGCATCGCTGTAGTAAAGGAGGACTTCTTATGATTGAACCGATAGAAGAAGAGGTCATTGAACATTCAGAAGAGAGCCTTGAACATGAAGAAAAAGATGCAGAAGAAGAGCCACAACCGACCGAAGTTACGGTACATACACTAGTTGGCTACTCAAACCCGCAAACGATGAAAGTTGGAGGCCTTCTCAAACAACAACCGATCACTGTTCTCATCGACACGAGCAGCACTAATAACTTCCTAAACAGTAAGGTTGCTATCCATATGAACTTACCTATTGTGAATTGCAGCAGGTTTGTCGTTAAGGTCGCCAACGGACGGATTTTGAAGTGTGATCATAGGTGCCCGCAGGTGAAACTGTTGCTGCAGGACCAAGAGATAATTGCAGATTTCTTCCTCCTCCCTCTTGATGATCATGAGGCCATACTCAAAATTAAATGGTTGATGACATTAGGTGATATTTCTTGGAATTTTATGCAACTATTTATAAAATTTTATAGTAAGGAAAAACAGGTGATACTACATGGGAAACGTGAGGGCGACGTAACGATGATTTGCACACAACAAATGGAGAAGGTTTTGCATAAAGCATGCAGGGGATTTTTGGTACAACTTAAGCAGCAAATTAAAGGAGAGCCAATAGAATTTAAAGATCCAAACCTATTTCTTTTGCTTGCTGAATTTTCAGATATATTTGACGAGCCGCACAACCTACCTCTTACTCGTCGGCTTGATCATTGTATAATGATTTTTCCAGTCAAATGTCCAGCAAATACTTAGCCATATTGGTATCCACATCTCCAGAATGATGAAATAGAAAGGATTTTAAAAGAGATGCTTGAAACATGAGTTATTCGGCCAAGTTGCAACCTCTACATTTCACCGGTGCTACTTGTACACAAGAAGGACGGAATATGGCGAATATGCATTGATTACCAAGCTCTCAATGGCATAACCATCAAGAACAAATACCTTATTCCAATAGCAGATGAATTGCTAGATGAAAGGGAGCACAAATCTTCACAAACCTGGACCTTCGATCCGGGTATTATCAAATACGAGTGTATGAAGAAGTCATATCGAAAACCGTCTTTTGAATACACAACGACCACTACGAATTTTTACTTTCTTCAACAAAAGATAAAATATCTTGAGCATATCATATCAGAGGAAGGTGTGACGGTGGACCCCTTCAAAATTGAAGCAATGCAAAACTGGCCTACCCCAAGGAACATAAAATTGCTACATGGCTTTTTGGGTTTAACAGGCTACTACCGTAAGTTCGTGAAAAACTATGGAAAGATCAGTGCACCACTTACTTCCTTACTGGAAAAAGATGTCTTCCAATGGTCGGACAGAGCCTCCACTGCCTTCGACAAACTTAAGGCAGCCATAACGACGACGCCGGTGCTAGCGCTACCAGATTTCAACCGACCCTTGATCATTAAGGCCAATGCATCTGGAGATAGAATGGGAGACGTTCTCATGCAAGATGGTCCACCACTCACATACATTACCAAGACATTGTCTCCCCCCTATCAAAACATGTTAACATATGATAAGGAGATGCTCGCCATTGTGCACGTAGCAACGAGGTGGAGATCGTACTTGATCAGGCGATACTTTCAAATCAAGACCGACCATAAAAGCCTAAAATATCTCTTGGAGCAGAAGATATCTTCCCCCGAGCAACAAAAATGGGTAACAAAACTTCTTGGATTTGATTATGAAATAACTTACAAAAGGTGGAAAGAGAATGTTGTTGCAGATGCGCTTTCGCAGCTACCTGAGCAAGCTGAATTTTCGATCATTTTACTTCCAACCAGCGACTTCCTTGAGGATATTAAGATGGAATGGCAGGAAGATTCGAAGACCAGTAAGATTAAAAAAAAAATTAGAGGAAGCACCAAGCTCCGTGGCTCATTACAATCGGGACTCAAAAGAATTATGCTATAAGGGACGCATTGTGCTTGTGACAAATTTTACTTGCATATTCAAGAGCAGATTTTGGACAAAGTTATTCCATATGCAGGGTACTAAATTGAAAAGGAGTACGACATATCACCCACAAACCAAAAGCCAGACGAAAGTTTTAAATAGGTGCTTGGAGACAGCCCAAAGCCACCCACCAAATATGACTACCCAAAGAGAACTCCAGACCCAGCCAAGTACCATTATTGATCGACGGATCGTCACTCGACGACGACGACACACTAATGAAGTGCTAATACAATGGGCGAACCTACCAATAGAAGATGCCACTTGGGAGAACTATGACGACTTGAAGATCAAATTCTCAGAATTCACGAATCATCAGCCTCGAGGACAAGGCTGATTTGAAGAGGGCGGCGGGTCTGTTAGGACTCTAGCTTGGAGAGTCCTAATTGAGAGGGACATTCATGTAAAACTGTTAGGACTCTAGCTAGGAGAGTCCTAATTGAGAGGGACATTCTATTAGGACTCTAGCTAGGAGAGTCCTAATTGAGAGGGACATTCTATTAGGACTCTAGCTAGGAGAGTCCTAATTGAGAGGGACATTCATGTAGGAGGTTTTTGTTAGGATCGAGAGCACTAAGAGGGGGGGGGTGAATTAGTGCAGCGGAAATCTTTCAGCGATTAAAAATGAAAGCTGCGTTCGTTCGATAAAAACTATTTTAATGCAAAAGCCAATTCTAAGATTACTTATGATTAAGTGCAGTTTATGTCTAAACACAGTTTGCGTCTAAGCGCAATTTATGCAGTTTGCAGTTTGCGTCTAAATGCAGATTGCGTCTAAGCGCAGTTTGCATCTAAGCGCAGTTTGCGTCTAAGCTCAGATTGCGTTGAAGCGCAGTTTGCGTCTAAGCGCAGTTTACGTCTAAACTTAGATTGCGTCTAAGCGCAGTTTGCGTCTAAGCGCAGATTACGTTTAAGCGCAGTTTGCGTCTGAGCGCAGTTTACGTCTAAGATCAGATTACGTCTGAGCGCAATGCAGTTTGCGTCTAAACGCAGTTTTACGTCTAAACATAATTTTACGTCTAAACGTAGTTTTACGTCTAAACGCAGTTTGCGTCTAAACGCAGTTTTACGTCTAAACGTAGTTTTACGTCTAAACGCAGTTTACATCTAAACGCAGTTTTACGTCTAAACGTAGTCTTACGTTTAAAAGTAGTTTACGTCTAAAACACAGTTTTACGTCTAAGCAGAATCAAGACGTAAACGTAAACTGCAAAGAAACTTGTTCGCAGAAATTAGTTTGCAGTTATAAACAGAATCAAGACGTAAACGTAAACTGCAAAGAAACTCGTTCGCAGAAATCAGTTTGCAGTTATAAACAGAATCAAGACGTAAATGTAAACTGCAAAGAAACTCGTTCGTAAAAGCGCAGAAGACAGTTTACAGTTATAAATAGAATCAAAACGTAAGTGTAAACCGTAATGTAGAGATCGTACGAAAACACCGATTTACGTCTGGATGCAGATTTGAAAAGAATAGAACTTAGAAACTTGTTCGTAAAAGCGTAGAGAGCAGTAGCTATGTAGGAGGTTTGCAGTAATGATAAAGTGCTCAAAATGAAAGCAAACCAAAGATTTAGAGTGGTTCGGTCAGTCTTGACCTACTCCACTTTTGGCTTCCTCCACCGACGAGGTCACCGACGTCAACTAGAAGCCTTCCTTCAATAGGCGAAGGCCAACTACCCTCTTACAGATTCACTCCTTTTGACGGGCTTAGGAGACAACCCTTACAGAAGTTTTCTCTCCTCTCTTTACAACTCAAACTTGAAGAATAGAAAGAGGAGAACTAGCAGTTTTGAGCTCTAAGAAACACAGAAAGATAGCAAGATTTCGAGTGTGTGTTATGTGCTTTCAGTGCTGAATGGGTGGGGTATTTATAGGCCCCAACCCAGTTCAAATTTGGAGCTCAAAACGATCAAATCCTGGAATTCCGGGATCAGGCGGTTGCACCTCCTGACTGGAGAGGTTGCACCGCCTGGCAGAGCTCGAAGACTGAGCCCAGGCGGTGCCACCTCTTGACTGAGGCGGTTGCACCTCTCTGCCAGAGCTCGAAGATCGAGCTCAGGCGGTGCCACCTCTCTGTCAGGGAGGTTGCACCGCCCAGTCTTGCTCGAAGACTGAGCTCATGCGGTGCCACCTCCTGGCTGGGGAGGTTGCACCGCCCAGTCTCACTGGGAGGCTTAGCCTAGGCGGTGCCACCTCCTGGCTGGGGCGGTGCCACCTCTTTCACTATTTCAGCTCACTTGGTTTGGCTCCAAACTTGGCCCAAACCAGTCCGAACTTGGGCCTAATTGGCCCCTACTTGGGTTATAGGATTAACACCTAATCCTAACCCTAATTAATGTGCTAACTATGATTTTAAAGACATTTTCTAAGCTATTACAAAGTCCGCAAGTCAAGACTTCTTCTGGCGAGCTTCCGGCAAACTTCCGGCGGTCTTCCGATGAACTCTCGGAAACCATTCTGCGGACTCCCGGCAAGCTCCTAGACTTCACGATTTGTTCTTAGCGAGTTCCAACGAGCTTCTTCGGCAAGCTCCGATCTTTCTCGGCGAGCTCCGCGAACTCCCAACGAACCTTCCGGCGAGCTTCCGAAAAACCCTTCGGCAAGCTCCCAACTCATTCTCGGCTAGTTCCGGAAGCATTCCCGACGAACCTTTGGACTTCCGTCGAACTCTCGAACTCGCAACAAATCCTTCGCGCTTGACTCCGACACTTTGTTTCACTTTATGTCTTCATCGTTATCATAGTTAATCCTGCACAATTAAAACAAAACTTCGATCGAGACAATTAATCCTAAGCAATTAACCAAGTTGTCCGGCATGTCATTGGTCCCTCGACGCTTCGTCTGATTCTTCGGCACATCGTCCTCTCCTGCGGCCTATTGCCTAATCGGCTAGTTGACTCCGCAACTCCGATATCCTTGGCACAATAACCGCTCTTCTTGGCCCGATGCCCGAGTCCATGACCCGAAGCCTTCTATCGATACGTCGACCGATCCACCGGCCCGACGTCCAATCTTCTGACATGTTCCTCCGGCACAACATGATTTTCCTGCTTTAATTGTCTCATCCTGATCAAAGCATCCTGCGTCACTCAAAACGCAGATTAAATCATAAACATATATCAAGTATTTTCATCATCAAAATATTGCAACATTGCTAGCTTGCATGTTATAAAAGTGGGCGTGCCACCTGCAGGCGAGGGCAGCGCCCTCGCCCCGCCGCACAGGCCGCCGCCGGCAGGGTGGCGGCGGCGGCACCAGCGAAAAGGGGAAAGGGCATTAGGGTTTTCTGGGCAAAAGATAGTTTTGCCCCTCGGAATTTGAGAAATTCCAGTTTCTATCTTTTGTCCAAATTACAAAAATATCCCTATAAATTTAGTAATTCCCTACATGTCCTTGATTTCAAAAAATATTAATTAATTAAAAGGTTTAGTTGATTATTATTTTTATTATTATCTAGTAGTCCTACATTATGATGATTATTTATACATGTGATGTATGATGTGTGGACGGATGATCATGGACCGTGTGATGTGTGTACTTGTGATTATTATTATTGAGGTATGCGAGCCTCCATTATATTTCTCGTTTATTGTCGGGCCTGCGTGCCTATGATTAAGTTGTAATCACATGAGGAGGCGCAGCGGAAGCGTGGATGCGATAACGGGACCCACGAGACGGACGATCGCGATGCATGAAGATGCATCAAGATGTCGACGGAACCGACGAGGACGAGATGGACGATCACAGGGCATGGAGATGCACCGTTGCACACATAGATCTTGATGTGAGTGATTAGGCCTACTGGCTCGGGCCTAATCACATTAGGTTGTGGTCCATGATCATCTGGTGTAATTGATTATACACATACTAGATAAGTATATATATTTGCATGCGATGTAGATATATATTAAATATGTATATATGTGACATGTAATATTAGGAGACCAAATCTTAGAAACATCTCTCGATAATATTAAGTCGGTAAACGTGAGGCAATTAGATTGACCCACGTGGCCTTCCATCGTTATAAGTAGGAACCGATTCGCGGTGTAGGTTGAGTTGGTCGAGTCCCTCGAGACTCACCTATATCGCGATTCGCTATCTTGCTTACGACATAGAGATGTCACCGGTGACCTGAGAGAATGGTATACTTGGTCGAGTCCCTCGAGGGTATATCATCAAATCAGACTCATCTTGTAACGAAGGTGTTGACTTAACCGAGCATCATGGTTGGTCGAGTCCCTCGAGGCCATGGTGATTCGGAGGTCGAACAGGACGAGAATCACAAGGAGTTGTGATCGGCAAGAGTTGCCTACCTTTTAGGCTTAGTATGATTGGTCGAGTCCCTCGAGGTTACACTAAGACGCTGATTGGATCCTGATCCCCACTAGAAGTCTGCCGGAGACTTCCGTTTCACGTGCTGAGGGTGTCGCGTGACTCGTTAGTAAAATAGTGGGAGCATATTAAGATAGAAGTCCATATCTTAATAGTTTATTTCTTGCAAAATCTGCATGTTATTCATTTCTGTTGCATCTTTATTTTCAGAAAATGTCGCTTTCAAATCCCTTACGTGGCATACTTGATGTCAACCGCCTCACTAGTCCAAATTATACGGATTGGCTCCGTAACTTGAGAATTGTTCTCACAGCGGAGAAAATCGTGTACGTCCTTGATTCAGTGATGCCTACGCCCGAAGAAGGGGCAAACGAGGATGAGATCGCTCGCTACGTGAAGTACATTGATGACTCCACTCTTGCTCAGTGCTATATGTTGGGCTTTATGACTCCTGAGTTACAGAGACAACATGAAAAGATGGATGCCAGATCCATTCTCCTACATGTTCGCAAATTGTTTGAGGAACAGGGAAGGACTCAACAATATGAGATATCCAAGAGCCTTTTCCGCACTAGGATGACTGAGCGGACACCGGTTCAGAACCATGTCCTAAAGATGATTGAGTGGATAGAGAAACTCACAGGTCTAGGAATGGTCCTAGAGGATAACTTGTGTGTGGACATTGTGCTTCAGTCCCTACCAGATTCCTTTTCACAGTTCATAATGAATTTTAATATGAACAAGCTTGAGGTGACTCTCCCAGAGCTCCTCAATATGTTGAGGGAGGCAGAGAGTACTATTAAGAAAGAGAAGTCAGTTCTCTACACTGGTGAGACCAGAAAGAAAAGGAAAGCAGAAAGGTCCCTTAAGAAGGGAAAGGGCAAGGGCAAAACAAGTAAAGCAAAGGTTGCTAAGAAAGACCCAGAAAAGTACAAAGGCCAATGCTTCCACTGTGGTAAAGATGGGCACTGGAAGAGGAACTACAAAGAGTACCTTGTAGAAAGGGCGAAATAGAAGCTTGGAGAAGCTTCAGGTATATTCATGACCAATCTCCAATTGGCAGATTTTTGTGATAATGCATTGGTATTGGATACCAATATTGCTTATCACATCTACAATTTATTGTAAATTCTAGCAAAGCCGAGGGGAGATTGACGAGAGGAATATTGCATAAAGGTTTGTTTATGCAAGACACTACTCCACGTATCATGAATGTAAGTGTCTAAGAGGAAATGAGAGGAGGTGAACAGTGTATACCTATGGCATTGTAGGCTAGGTCATATCAATGAGGGAATGATTCAAAAGTTGCTAAATGATGGATATCTAGATCCATTTGACTATGTGTCAGATGCAACTTGCGAGCCTTGCCTTCGTGGAAAACGGACCAACTCTCCATTTAGTGGAACTGGAGAGAGAGCCACTCAGCTGTTAGAACTCATACATAGTGATGTATGTGGACCCATGTCAACTCATGCCATTAGAGGTTACTCCTACTTCATTACATTTACTGATGATTTCTCAAGGTATGGATATGTGTACTTAATGAAGTACAAGTCCGAGGTCTTTGAGAAATTCAGAGAGTATAAGAATGAGGTGGAGAACCAGACTAGAAAGAGTATCAAAAACTCTTCGATCAGATCGAGGAGGTGAGTACTTAAGTACAGAGTTTACTCAGTTCCTCAAGGACCATGGGATATTATCCCAATGGACACCTCCTTATACACCTCAGCTCAATGGTGTCTCTGGAAGGAGGAATCGTACGCTATTAGATATGGTACGGTCCATGATGAGTTTCGCTGACTTACCCATCTTATTCTAGGGATATGCCCTAGAGACCGCAGCTTACCTTCTGAACAGAGTTCCAACTAAGTCAGTAGTGTCTACACCATATGAGATATGGAAAGGGAAGAAGCCTGATCTTAAGGTTGTTAAGATTTGGGGCTGCCCAACCCACATTAAAAGACACAACCCCGATAAGTTAGAATCAAGGACAGAGCGATGCAAATTTGTGGGACACCCCAAGGAAACTTGTGGGTATTATTTCTATCATCTCGAGGACCAAAAGGTCTTTGTAGCTAAGAGAGCAGTGTTCCTTAAGAAGGAACACATTCTTGGCGGAGACAGTGAGAGAATGATAGAGTTGAGCGAGGTTGGAGAACCAAGCTCAAGCACCACTCTACAGCCCGAGTCTGTTCAGGTACCTAATACACAAGTTTCAACTTTATGTAGGTCTGATAGAGAATATCACTTTATAACTATTGCTTATTATATTTTGGCGTATATCACTTTATAACTATTGCATAAATGCATACATATATTGTGATGTCCTTGGATTTGTGCAATGGGAATCGGATCGTGATGAGATCACGATAATGAGATCGAGTGTGCTGTATACCCGTCCATATGATGGATGCAGCTGGTCTCATAGCTGCTCGTGTAGGGACACTAGGGATACAATACAAGTGCTCATTGGAGAATGAGTTCACTGATTGATCCGCTTACGGAATGCTGGATGGTTGATGATGCCTTAATGTCAAACAGCGATTCCGTAGCCCTAGTGGTGTATCTGGTCCTTAGACTTGAGACACCAAGGATGTCCTGTATGAGTGCTCCACTCTTTGATACCAGACTTATAGGTTTGGCTGTCCCAGATCTAGTACAGCTGGTCATTGGGAGTGGTAGTCGACCTTACGAGGGCTATTGAGTGTCGATAGAGGATCATCCACTCTCGGCGTCATGAGAGGAATATCCCATGTGTTCTTGCTCAGACAAATCCCTGGCCAGGGTCATTCGGGTTGAGAGAGAAAGAGTTCTCCGGGAGAATCCGATTAGAGCAAGACTCGAGTAGAAACCGTATGGGTCTGACAAAACCATGCTCGATATACGGTCTCTGGGATATTAGATGGATGAGGGACTATAGGTACACGGTAACTGAGGACAGACAGGTCCAATGGATTGGATTCCCCTGTATCGTCTGGGGACTACGACGTAGTGGCCTAGTACTTCCGTAGTCGATGAGTCAAGTGAATTATTACAGAGATAATAATTCACTGAGTTAGAAGGAGTTCTGACAGGTATGACTCACGGCCAGCTCGATATTGGGCCTAGAGGGTCACACACATATGGTAGGCATTGCGATGAGTAGAGGTTCGGATATGAGATATCTGACGGAGCCCTTGTCTTATTGGATGCAGATCCAATACCCACTAGGGGAGGACCCATTAGGGTTTGACAGGGGACCTCTATAAATAGGAGGGATTCAGAGCCTCATAGGCTAGAGCCTTTGCTTGCCTTTCCTATTCTCCTCTCCCTCTCCACCTCAGAGCAGGCCTGGAGTTTTGAGGAGCGTCGTCGCAACCCTGCTGTGTGGATCACCGCTAGAGAGGAAGACGTTTGACCTCCTTTACCCTCTCCTAAGGATCTGTAAGGAAACAGGGATATACGATCTCCCTAGGTAACACAATCTACTCTATACGCAGTTTCATGTTTCGCGGATTTTTGCGCACCAATCTTCACACGACGACGAACATCTTTTTGGGAATCAGGGATTTTGTTTTCTTGTTCTTCCGCTGCGCATGTGATGTCGCCCCCATGATTTCCCAACAGCTCCTGCGAACTTCCTGCAAACTCTTGGACTTGCGACGATCCACTTGGCGAGTTCCGACGAGCTTCTTTGGCAAGCTCATGGACTTCTCGGATTTGTTCCCGCAGAACCTCTGACGACTGTTTGAACTTCCATCGAACTCTCGAACTCCCAACGTGATCATTGTCTTGACTCCGGCGCAACTCCTACTGCATATCTTACTTTCATCGTAGTTAATCCTGCACACTTATCTCTGTTGAATCTCGGATTTTGATGATGAAATCAATTGATGGGTTAATTGATCTAATCCATATTATTGAGTTAAGTGTGCAGGATTAACTACGACAACCAGAAAACACAAAGCAAGAATATCGGAGTCAAGATCGATGGACGTTTAAGAGTTCGAAGAATCATCGGAGATGCTGCCAGAACCAACCGAGAAGAAATCGGGAACCTATCGGAATTTTCGGAAGTTCGCCGAAGAGATCGTCGGAGGTTCACGGAGATCACCGAGAAGGCTCGGCTACTCGTTAAAGTCATCACAAGATCGGGAGCTTGATGGGAGTCCGTCGGAAGAAAGTTCGTCGGAAAGCTCGCCGGAACAAGACTCGACGTTCGCGGTTGAAAACTTGCTTAGGATGTGTTTTGTTATGTAGTTCACTTGTAATTAGGATTATGATTAAGAGATAATCCTATATCCTGGTTAGGGGCCAACTAGGCCCAAAGTCAGATTTGGTTTGGGCTAAAATTAAGCCAAACCAGTGAACCGGAGAGCCAGGCGGTGGCACTGCCTGGCTGGGCAGTGGCACCGCCCAGCACCCGAGAGCTGGGCGGTGACACCTCCTGGGCTGGGCGGTGGCACCGCTTGGCTGGGCCGTGGCACCGCCAGCATCGGGAACCCAAAGAGAATTCAAATTTTGGAGCCCAAATTTGAATCCTCTTGAGGCCTATAAATACCCCTCAAATCTCAGCTGAGATTACAACTTTTGAGAAGCATTTGATTGAGAGAAAAGTCTTAGAAAGTCTTAGCAAGTCTTGTTTTCAATTTGCTAGAGAGTTCTCCTCATTCTTTCTTATTGAAAATTTGTAAGAGGTTGAACTGCTTGTAAAAGGTTATAAGAGGGGTATTTACCCTTCCATTTCAAGAGATTTGCTAGTGGAATGTGGGAGCCTCATCGAAGAGGGGCCTCGCAAGTGGATGTAGGTCATTTGACCGAACCACTCTAAAATCGGCGTAATCTCTGGTTTGCATTTCATTATTGCTATTTACATTACTGCAAACCTTCTTACATGCTTTAGTTCCTTATTACCTTTGCTGCGCAACTTCAAGAATACGCTTTCAAGTTAAGCCTTTCAAGTTCCGTTCGTATCGTACGAAAGATTTTTCTAAAACCGAAGTTTTAATCCACTGCACTAATTCACCCCCCCCCTCTTAGTGTCGCTCCGATCCTAACAAGTGGTATCAGAGCGAGGTTATCTCTCATATTTGGTTTAATACCCAAGAGAGATGGCTTACTCCGGCATGCAAGAGGGTCATTCTATTGCACGACCACCTTTGTTTAATGGGTCGGATTACACATATTGGAAGACTCGCATGAGGATCTTCCTCATTTCTATGGACTTTGAGCTTTGGTCTATTGTCGAGAATGGATTTCAAAAATCTTCTCTTCCGATGAGCGAATGGAATGAATCGGAGAAGAAGGTTTTTGCTTTAAATGCAAAGGCTATGAATGCCTTGTTTTGTGCACTAGACAAAAATGAATTTAATCGTGTTTCAATTTGTGATTCGGCTTTTGATATTTGGAGAACTCTTGAGGTCACTCATGAAGGCACTAGCCGAGTGAAAGAGTCCAAAATCAACATCCTTGTGCACTCTTACGAACTTTTCCGAATGAAACCAAGTGAGTCCATCGGAGACATGTACACCCGATTTACGGATGTCATTAATGGACTCAAAGCTCTTGGTAAAGATTTTACTAACTTTGAACTAGTAACTAAAATCTTAAGATCCCTCCCTAAAAGTTGGGATCCAAAAGTTACGGCCATTCAAGAGGCCAAAGACCTTAAAGCATTCCCTCTTGAAGAACTCGTTGGGTCTCTAATGACCTACGAAATGACATGTCAAGCTCATGACGAGCTCGAGAACCCCCTTCCAAAGAATAAGAAGGATATGACACTCAAATCACAAGAAGACCACTTGAAAGGAACATCAAGTGATGAGGACAGTGACAATGACATTGCACTTTTGACTCAAAAATTTAAAAAATATTTAAGAAAGAATAAATTTAAAAATAATATAAAAAATAAATTTGAACAAAAGAAGGACCAAGTGATTTGCTATGAATGCAAAAAACCGGGACACTACAAGAACGATTGTCCTCAAGCCAAAAAGAGAACATCAAAGAAGAAGGCGCTCAAGGCAACGTGGGATGATTCAAGCGCGTCCGAAGAAGAGGAGTCCAACACTAAGCAAGTTGCTCATTATGCGCTAATGGCTTGAGGAGAAGAGGTATGTGATTTATTTAATGAAGATTTATCTTTTGAAGAACTCTCTATCGCTTTTCATGAATTATTTGATGAATGTAGAATTGTTAGCAAGAAGTTAAGTATCTTAAAGAAAGAGCATGCTTTGCTACAAGATAAGTTTGAGAATCTTCAAACTCCTCCATGCTCTAAGTGTGAGCATTTAGAAGCAATAAAAAATGAAAATTTGCTTCTTAAAGAAACCTTAAACAAGTTTAAGGTTGGTAGCAAAGGATTATATATGATCCTTGCACACAAGGGTCACATCGCAAATAGAAATGGAATTGGATTTGTAAAAGGATTACATCAAAATCCTACCACTTTCATAAAAGGACCTACATTACATGTTTCCTCTTATATGAAATGCAACTTCTGTTGCAAATCCAGATATATTGCCTACAAATGTCCATTTAGGAAAATTAGTTCACAAAAATTAATATGGGTTCCTAAAGGAACTATAAAGGATTCAATAATAAATAACAAAGTTAGTGGGTCAATTTTTGAGGCACCCAAAATCAAATGGGTACCTAAAAATCATCCTCTTTTGTAGACAAACCCACAAGCTAGGAGCAAGAGATGGTATCTCGATAGTGGATGCTCAAGACATATGACTAGAGATCCATCTCATTTCTCTATGCTCACTAGCAAAGAAGAAGGGTACGTCACCTTCGGAGACAACAACAAAGGCAAAATCATTGGCAAGGGAACTATTGGTAACAAATTTAGTTTTTCCATTGATGATGTTTTACTAGTTGATGGATTGAAACACAATCTCTTAAGTATTAGTCAACTATGCGATAAAGGTTATATCGTTAGATTTGAATCAAATATGTGCATTATTGAAAAACCAAATCATAACATGACTATGATTGCTTTAAAACAAAATAATGTCTATACCATCAATCTTGATGAACTAGGTAATGAAATGTGTTTCTCCGCCGTAAATGATGATGCTTGGCTTTGGCATAGGAGATTAGGTCATGCAAGCATGAAAACAATATCTAAAATCTCATCTCAAGAATTAGTACGAGGGATTCCGAATATGAAGTTTATTAAGGATAAGGTATGTGATGCATGTCAACTAGGCAAACAAATAAAAACAAGCTTCAAACCAAAAAATCAAATTAGCACCACTAGACCATTACAATTGATCCATTTGGACTTATTTGGACCAATTGATACAACAAGTCTAGGTGGAAGCAAATATGCTTTTGTGATTGTGGATGACTACTCTATATACATTTGGACCTATTTCTTAGCTCACAAAAGTGATTGCTTCAAGTGTTTCTCTAAATTTTGTAAACTCACTCAAAACGAAAAAGGCTTCATGATTTCATCAATTCGGAGTGATCACGGTGGTGAATTCCAAAACCGTGACTTTCAAAATTTTTGCGAAGTTAATGGGTACAATCACAACTTCTCAACTCCAAGAAATCCTCAACCAAATGGAGTAGTTGAAAGGAAAAATAGAAACCTACAATAAATGGCAAGAACTATGTTAAATGAACATAGTTTACCCAAATATTTTTGGGCCGAAGCCGTAAATACGGCTTGTTACATCATGAATAGGGTCCTAATAAGACCATCTCTATCAAAAACTCCTTATGAATTATGGAATAACAAAAAACCAAATATTTCTTATTTTAAAGTTTTTGGTTGTAAATGCTTCATTTTAAATGAAAAGGATGTCCTAGGTAAATTTGATGCTAAATCCGATGAAGGCATTTTTCTTGGTTACTCCTCCGTTTCTAAGGCCTTTCGTGTCTTTAACAAAAGGACCTTAGTAATAGAAGAGTCTATTCATGTAGTTTTTAATGAAATTTCTGATTTAAAGAAAAATAATTTTGATGATGATCTTGGTTTTGATAATTTGAATTTAAACGAACACCCTCCTCAAAATAGCCATTTGAATGCATCTTCTTCCGAAATTTCTTTACCCAAAGAATGGAAGTATGTAGATGCTCATCCAAAGGAGCTAATTATAGGAGATACAACAAAAGGAGTTCAAACTCGTTCTTCCTTCAAGAATTTTTGTGCTAACGCCGCTTTCCTTTCTCAAATTGAACCTAAATGCATTGACGAAGCCTTAAAAGATGATTTTTGGGTCATTGCAATGCAAGAAGAATTGAACCAATTTGAGAGGAATGAGGTATGGAAGCTTGTTCCTAGACCAAGTGACCACTTAGTCATAGGTACTAAGTGGGTCTTTAGAAACAAGCAAGACGAAAATGGTATCGTGGTTAGAAACAAGGATAGATTAGTGGCCAAAGGTTTCAACCAAGAAGAAGGTATCGATTACGAAGAAACCTTCGCTCCCGTGGCTCGATTAGAAGCCATAAGGATGCTCCTTGCCTATGCTAGTAGTAATAATTTTAAACTATTTCAAATGGATGTCAAAAGTGCTTTCTTGAATGGTTTTATTTCCGAAGAAGTATATGTCGAACAACCTCCCGGATTTGAAAATTCTCTTCTTCCTAATCATGTATTCAAATTGACTAAAGCTCTCTATGGCTTGAAACAAGCTCCTAGAGCTTGGTATGAAAGGCTTAGTTCCTTTCTTATTTTAAATAATTTTACCAAAGGCAAGGTTGATACTACATTGTTTATTAAATATTTTGAAAATAATTTTCTTATTGTGCAAATTTATGTTGACGATATTATTTTTGGCTCTTCGGATGAATCACTATGTGAATCATTTGCCAAATGTATGAGTCATGAATTTGAAATGAGTTTAATGGGTGAATTAACTTTCTTTTTAGGATTACAAATCAAACAACTTAGTGATGGTATATTTCTTAACCAATCCAAATATACATTAGAATTGTTAAAACGATTTAACATGGATAATTCAAAAGCAATAAACACCCATATGAGTACTGCGACTAAGTTAGATATGGATGAAAATAGTGAAAATTTCGATCAAAAAACATATAGGGGAATGATAGGTAGTCTACTCTACCTCACCACGACTAGACCGAATATTATGTTTAGTGTAGGACTTTGCGCTAGGTTTCAATCTAATCCTAAATTATCTCATCTGAAGTGTGTTAAAAGAATATTTAGGTATCTTAAAGGAACTCCAAATTTAGGATTGTGGTATCCAAAATCTGAAAAATTCGATCTAATAGCTTATGCAGATGCCGATTTTGGCGGATGCAGGATAGATAGAAAAAATACATCCGGAACATGCCAATTTTTAGGACATGCACTTGTTTCTTGGAGTTCCAAGAAACAAAATTCAGTTGCACTATCTACGGCGGAAGCCGAATACATTGCTGCAAGTGCATGTTGTGCACAAGTCATTTGGATGAAAAATACATTAGAAGACTATGGAATTCACTTTAAAAATATTCCCATAAAATGTGATAATACTAGTGCCATATGTCTTACTAAAAATCCAATTATGCACTCTAGAACTAAGCACATCGACGTTAGGCATCATTTTATACGCGATCATGTCCTTAACAATGATGTTGTTCTAGAATTCATTGACACAAAGCATCAATTAGCATATATATTTACAAAAGCTTTGAACGAAGATCAATTTGAATTCATTAGAAGGGAATTAGGCATGTTAAATTGTCCCTAAAATGAGCTTCACGAAAAATGACTCGTCCTTTTCCTTTCTTTTGTGGATTTGATTTCTTCCTTCTTCTTCAATTCAAAATGATCCATTAAAGTATAACTTATGATCTTGAGGGAAGAAGCTAAACAAAAGGGAGGAAGAAAAAAAAATTTTCTTTCCTCCGCGGGATGCCAGCGGTGGCACCGCCAGATCCGGCGGTGACACCGCTCGGTTTGGCGGTGGCACCGACCGAGCGACCCTTATTAACCCGAGGGGTTAGGGCCGACGGTGACACCGCCCCCAACCCGAAGGCTCTCAAAACCCTCTCCCATTCCCTCTAACCCTCATTCTAACTCTTAGAAGCATTGGAGAAGGATTCTTGGTGGTCCAAGCTTTACATCTCTCAACATAATCTCCATAAGGTAACACTTGAAATCCCTCTTTTTGGTATCCCATTCCCTCTTTTCTTTCCTCTTTCCCTTGCTTATTTTTCACAATTTCATCATCATCTTGTCTAGATAATGGCTCCTAAGAGATCAAAAGGAAAAAGGATTGAAGGAGATTCATTTGACCATGATCTTTTTAGATCAAAAGAGGTAGCCCTTAGCTTTCCAAAATTTGAAACACGATGTATCCATAAGGGAAAATACGTTGATCTGGATGAACTAGAGGACTTAGAACCCATTAGGTGGTTTGCACACCTAGAAGCTCTACCTCTACTACAAATAGATGAACCAATCTATCCGCGATTAGTTAGATTGTTCTATGCCAACCTATATGAGGACAACGATAGCCTAAGCACTTACATTCTAGGAACACCCATTAGAATATTTGACAGCACTATTTGTGAGCTAATTGGCATAACTGAAAAAGATAGGGGATGCTATTTTAAAGGTAAATGGGACGTCAACACAATACGAGCAACCTATACCGAAGCCGTAGAAACAATTTTTGCAAATCCAAACCTTGACTTCCTACCCAAGAGCTGTGAACACTTACTGCCTTTCAACTCTAAAATTCTTCATCACATTATCACAAGCATCATATTCCCCAAACAATTTCATCTTGACGAAATAAGTCAAATAGAGATAGGAACCATGTATTGGATTATGACCGATCAGCATAATTGTTTTGGGTACTTAATTCGCCAACACATGCAGGATATTATGGCTAAAGATACTATATTGCCATATGGGAGGTTAATCACTAGATTTCTTCATGCCTATAACATTTGCATTCCACCCGATGAAGAATCTATTCAAAATGATCGATATAACATAATAAATAAAAACCTACTGAAAAGACTTAGGTGCACTTTTAGCAATGGCATATGGGTTAGGCAGCCTAGAAGGACGGATCCAATTCCTCCACCAATAGAACACCCCGAAACACCAATTCTTATGGGAAATGAATCTCCTCCTCCTAGTCCCTTTGGCGCAGCACCTTCAGCTCCTGTTTCCTCCTCTGAAGAACTCATTATGGCAGAACTGTCTCAGATCAAATCACAGCAAGTACAAATTCAGAATCAACAAGTTGAAATTTTGAAGACACTACGACAAATGAATAAAAAAATAGATATCATGTATCAACACTGTGGATTACCTCCTAAGGATTAAATTGATGTATCTTTTTATTCTGTTCTATTTGCTTTTAAACAAGTTCAAAGTTTGTCATCGATTGAACGATAACTGATCCTTCCTTTTAGATAACTACTGTTTTGATCTGCATAAATGATGATGTCTTTTGGATAAACTATTTCTGGCAAATTTGAATGATGAACTTTGGTTCCTATTAAATGCTAAACCTTTTTTCTATGATCATCAATTAGCTGGCTTGTCTCTTTTTGTTGATGACAAAGGGGGAGAAGTGATGACTAAGTGATGACTTACACCATAACGATAGCATGACTTATATGAATTATAAAAACTTGTGTGATATGAATGTCTTATATGCCTTGCAAAATCCTTGAAAATATCGCAAGATTGATTGATCATATTGAAGGCATGCCTTACATTTACATCATGAAATTCATGTTGAAAATCTTTATCTTCTATCGTAGTAAAAATTGTCTCTTATCATGATTTTCATCGAAGTTTTGTATTTACTATTGCTTAATGAGAATGACGATAAGTTCTACGGTTAGAACTTATCGGTTTATGCTTGAATTCTATGGATGGAATTCAAGTGTTTTCATCTTCTCATAATATGGCATATAGATAGGGGGAGTTATGTTTAACTCCGTCATCAATTGATTGTCATCATCAAAAAGGGGGAGATTGTTGAATCTCGGATTTTGATGATGAAATCAATTGATGGGTTAATTGATCTAATCCATATTATTGAGTTAAGTGTGCAGGATTAACTACGATAACTAGAAAACACAAAGCAAGAATACTGGAGTCAAGATCGATGGACGTTTAAGAGTCCGAAGAATCGTCGAAGATGCTGCCGGAACCAACCGAGAAGAAATCGGGAACCTATCGAAATTTTCGGAAGTTCGCCGAAGAGATCGTCGGAGGTTCACGGAGATCACCAACTAGGCCCAAAGTCAGATTTGGTTTGGGCTAAAATTAAGCCAAACCAGTGAACCGGAGAGCCAGGCGGTGGCACCGCCCAACACCCGAGAGCTGGGCGGTGACACCTCCTGTGCTGGGCGGTTGCACCGCCAGCATCGGGAACCCAAAGAGAATTCAAATTTTGGAGCCCAAAATTTGAATCCTCTTGAGGCCTATAAATACCCCTTAAATCTCAGCTGAGATTACAACTTTCGAGAAGCATTTGATTGAGAGAAAAGTCTTAGAAAGTCTTAGCAAGTCTTATTTTCAATTTGCTAGAGAGTTCTCCTCATTCTTTCTTATTGAAAATTTGTAAGAGGTTGAACTGCTTGTAAAAGGTTGTAAGAGGGGTATTTACCCTTCCATTTCAAGAGATTTGCTAGTGGAAGGTGGGAGCCTCATCGAAGAGGGGCCTCGCAAGTGGATGTAGGTCATTTGACCGAACCACTCTAAAATCGGCGTAATCTCTGGTTTGCATTTCATTATTGCTATTTACATTACTGCAAACCTTCTTACATGCTTTAGTTCCTTATTACCTTTGCTGCGCAACTTCAAGAATACGCTTTCAAGTTAAGCCTTTCAAGTTCCGTTCTTATCGTACGAAAGATTTTTCTAAAACCGAAGTTTTAATCCGCTGCACTAATTCACCCCCCCCCCCCCCCCCTCTTAGTGTCGCTCCGATCCTAACAATCTCAACATATAGATTAGATAACAAATGACAATTGACTTCATCATCAAAATCCGAGATTCAACAGTCTCCCCCTTTTTGATGATGACAATCAATTGATAATGGAGTTAACCTTAACTCCCCCTGTCTATATGCCATACTTGAGATAAGTCATTCTTGAATTCAAAACCTTTGAATTCAATAGACATATTGATAAGTTAAAATCATTTAAACTTATCAAGACTCCCATCATGATTCCCATCATGATGTATCTCTCTGAAGATGATGTCAAGGCTTGACATTCATTTTCAAATTTTACATTACAAGTTTGAATGATGGTAATAGTAGCAATTCATCATATTGTAAGATATTAACATGTAAAACTGCAAAGTAAGATTTTTTGTTTGATATCTTGACATGATACAAACAAGGCATAATGCAAATTATAGCAATCATAGCATAGCAATTCATATATCTCTTGGTGATGCAAGCATGGCATCAATACTCATATATTTCTCCCCTTTTGTCATCAACAAAAAGCATGGTAATTGTGATACCAGGAGAACAATATAAGCGAATTTTGAGCATAAGTGTGATGCCTTTACTAGGTTCATGTCATTTTCAATAGTGAGTCAATTATGCAACCATGACATGAAGATATCAATTCTGTTTTTACCCCGCATTTCCACCATCTATTTGTGAGTTTACTTTAAATGAAGTTAAAATTGATGAGAGATTAAATCTTGCTTCATTTTCACAAGGATCAAGATATGTATTAGAAACGAATCCTTGTTAGTAAAAACACTATCATTCATATAATCAGGAATCATTTTATTAAATCCATTTCTTTAAAGAATATTCTTCACATAGGTGTATGAGAGATGTATTTCATATGTCAACAATGATGAGAATTAAACTCGTTATGACATATGTTTTATTAAGTCCGGAATAGGATAATGTATCGAGAAACTCCGATTTTTAAGAGAATCCGAAAACGAAATTAAGACTTTCATGCATTCGGACGAGACTGTGCTATTGATTTTCAAATATGATCATGAAGACAAAACATGCTTATCATCATGGAAATTTTTATATTCATACACATAATTTCTAACATGTAATTGTGTAAAATCATCATAGCAATTAAGTGAAATTGATCAATCAATCAATAAAGTCCGAAAAATAATTTCAACAAGTTTATGTATTCGGACACAACATTCCTAATTCTCTTCTTATGAAATCAAATTGTTCTTCACTTAGAGGTTTTGTAAAAATATCAGCTAGTTGATGTTTAGTGTCAATGAACTCTATGATTACATCATGATTAGTAACATGATCTCGTATAAAGTGATGTCTAATATCAATATGTTTTGTTCTTGAGTGTTGTATAGGATTCTTTGTTAAACATATTGCACTTGTGTTATCACATTTAATGGGAATATTTTTAAGATGAACTTTATAATCTTCTAAGGTATTTTTCATCCATACAACTTGTGCACAGCATGCACTTGCTGCAATATATTCAGCTTCGGTTGTTGATAGTGCAACCGAATTTTGTTTCTTAGATGACCAGGAAACAAGGGTATGTCCTAAAAATTGACATGTTCCTGATGTGCATTTTCTATCTAGTCTACAGCCAGCAAAGTCCGCATCAGCATAAGCAATTAACTCAAGATTCTCTGATTTTGGGTACCATAACCCTAGATTTGTGGTACCATTAAGATATCTAAGTATTCTTTTAACTGCTTTGAGATGAGATATCTTAGGGTTTGATTGAAATCTAGCACAAAGTCCTACACTGAGCATGATATCTGGTCTAGTTGCAGTGAGGTAAAGTAAACTTCCTATCATGCCCCTATAAGTTTTTTGATCGAAGCTTCTCCACTTTCATCAATTTCTAACTTAGTGGAGGTGCTCATAGGAGTGTTAATAGCTTTTGAGCTATTCATATTAAACTTTTTAAGCAAATTCATAGCATATTTAGTTTGACTAATAAAGATGTCATTACTTAGTTGTTTGATTTGTAAGCCTAAGAAGAATGTTAATTCACCCATTAAACTCATTTCGAATTCAAGACTCATAGTTTTAGCAAAAGATTCACAAAGAGATTCATTCGTAGAACCAAAGATAATATCATCAACATAAATATGAACAATGAGAAAATTATTTTCAAAATTCTTGATGAACAATGTAGTACCAACCTTGCCTTTTGTGAAATTATTTTCAATAAGAAAAGAACTAAGTCTCTCATACCAAGCCCTCGGAGCTTGTTTTAAACCATAGAGAGCTTTAGTTAATCTAAACACATGATTAGGGAGGCTATTATTTTCAAATCCAGGAGGTTGTTCAACATAGACTTCTTTGGAAATAAAGCCATTAAGAAAAGCACTTTTTAACATCCATTTGAAACAACTTAAAATTATTACTACTAGCGTAGGCAAGGAGCATCCTTATGGCTTCTAATCGAGCCACAGGAGCGAAGGTTTCTTCGTAATCGATACCTTCTTCTTGGTTGAAACCTTTGGCCACTAATCTAGCCTTGTTTCTAACCACGATACCATATTCATCTTACTTGTTTCTAAAAACCTATTTAGTACAAATAACTAAATGGTCATGTGGCCTAGGAATAAGCTTCCACACCTCATTTCTCTCAAATTGATTTAATTCATCTTGCATTGCGATAATCCATGAATCATCTTTCATGGCTTCGTCAACACATTTGGGTTCAATTTGGGAGAGAAAAGCGGTGTTGGAACAAAAATTTTTAAGAGAAGAACATGTTTGAACCCCCTTTGATGTGTCTCCTAAGATTAGCTCCTTAGGATGAGCATCTACATACTTCCAATCCTTGGGTAAGGATGTTTCGGAAGTGGATGCATCCAAGTTGCTAGTTGTAGACGGGGTTTCATTTAAATTCAAAGAATCAAAATTAACATCATCATCAAAATTGTTTTTCCTGATTTCGGAAATCTCATTGAAAACAACATGAATGGGTTCTTCAATAATTAAAGTTCTTTTATTGAAGATACGAAAAGCTTTAGAAACTGAAGAATAACCAAGAAAGATTCCTTCATCGGATTTAGCATCAAATTTTCCTAAGTTATCTTTTTCATTCAAGATAAAACACTTACACCCAAAGACTTTAAAATATGAAACATTGGGTTTTTTGTTGTTCCATAACTCATAGGGAGTTTTGGTGAGTAAGGGTCTTACTAGAACTCTATTCAAAATATAGCATGCAGTGTTTACGGCTTTGACCCAAAAATATTTGGGTAGGCTATGTTCATTCAACATGGTTCTTGCCATTTCTTGTAAATTTCGATTTTTTCTTTCTACTACTCCATTTTGTTGAGGATTTCTAGGAGTAGAGAAATTATGGTTGTATCCATTGAGTTCACAAAATTCTTGGAAATCATGGTTTTGAAATTCACCACCGTGATCACTTCTAATTGACGAAATCATAGAACCCTTCTCATTTTGAACAAGTTTACAAAACTTGGTAAAATATCTAAAGCATTCATTTTTCTGTTTTAAGAAGTAAGTCCATGTGTATCTGCTATAGTCATCCATAATGACGAAGGCGTATTTGCTACCTCCTAGGCTTGATATAGAGATTGGTCCGAACAAGTCCATATGGATCAATTGTAAGGGCCTAGAGGTGCTTATTTGATTCTTAGATTTGAAACTACCCTTAATTTGTTTACCTAATTGGCAAGCATCACATACATTATCTTTGATGAACTTGATATGAGGAATTCCTCTTACAAGTTCTTTAGATGATATTTGAGTGATTAGTTTCATGCTAGCATGACCTAATCTTCTATGCCATAGCCAAGCATCCTCATTCAAAACTGAAAAACATATTTCATTACACAAATCATTGATGTCAATAGTATATACGTTATTTTGTTTTAATGCAATCATAGACATGTTTTTGTGTGGTTTTTAAATGATGCAAGCATTAGATTCGAATCTGACAATATATCCTTTATCACATAATTGACTAATGCTCAAGAGGTTATGTTTTAAACCATCAACTAACAAAACATCTTCAATAAAAAAGTTGGATTTGTTACCTATGGTTCCTTTGCCAATGATTTTACCCATGTTGTTGTCTCTGAAGGTGACATAGCCTTCGTCTATGCTAGTGAGCTTAGAGAATTGAGATGGATCTCCGGTCATATGCCTTGAGCATCCACTATCAAGGTACCATCTCTTACTCCTAGCTTGCGATGGTATAGGTTTCTACAAGAAAGGATGATCTTTAGGTACCCATTTGCTTTTGGGTGCCTCAAAAATATATCTATATTTTTTATCATGTTGCATAGAATTTATCATTGTTCCTTTAGGAACCCAAATTAATCTGTTCGGACTAATTTTCTTGAATGGACAATAATACGTTTTGTGTCCAAGTTTGCAACAAAAGTTGCATTTGCTATGGTGTCGAACATGTAAGATGGGGCCTTTTATGAAGGTGGTTGGATTTTGGTGAGGACTTCTCACAAATCCGATTCCACTTCTTTTGGGAACGTGACCCTTGTTTGCAAAGATCATGTTCAAAGACTTGCTATCAACCTCGAATTTCTTTAAGGTGTCTTTAAGCAGCAAGTTTTCCTTTTGGAGAGTTTCTAGATCATGACATTTTATGCATGAACCTAAACTATCATGATATTCAGTTTTTAACTTATGAAAATTACAAGTAAGACAATCATGCTCCTTTTTTAGCAATTTATATTTTCTGCTAATAATCTTACATTCATCAAATAAGTCATGGAAGGCATTTAATAATTCATCAAATGATAAATCTGCATCTATTAAATTCGTTACCTCCTCTCTGATGGCCATTAAGGCATAATGAGCAACTTGCTCGGTATTGGACTCCTCTTTTTCGGACGCGCTCGAGTCATCCCACGTTGCTTTGAGCGCCTTCTTCTTTGATGTTCTCTTTTTGACTTGGGGACAATCACTTTTGTAGTGTCCCGGCTGTTTGCACTCATAGCAAATAACTTGGTCCTTCTTGGGTTCAAGTTTATTTTTTGTGTCATTCTTAAACTTGTTTCTTTTAATGAATTTTTTAAATTTTCTTGTTAGAAGTGCCACGTCATCGTCATAGTCCTCATCACTTGAGTTTTTGCTCAAGTGGTCTTCTAAAGTTCTGAGTGTCATATCCTTCCTGTTCTTTGGAAGGATGTCTTCTTGCTCTTCATGAGCTTTGCAAGTCATCTCGTAGGTCATTAATGACCCGATTAGTTCTTCAAGAGGGAAGTTGTTTAGATCTTTCGCCTCTTGAATAGCAGTGACTTTAGGATCCCAACTTTTAGGAAGGGATCTTAGAATCTTATTTACGAGCTCAAAATCCGAAAAACTTTTTTCGAGTCCTTTTAGACCGTTGACGACATCCGTGAAACGGGTAAACATGTCGCCAATAGTCTCACTCGGTTTCATCCGGAAAAGTTCGAAAGAATATATCAAAAGATTGATTTTTGACTCTTTCACTCTACTTGTGCCTTCATGAGTCACTTCGAGTGTTTTCCAAATATCAAATGCGGTTTCACAAACCGAAACACGGTTGAACTCGTTTTTATCAAGTGCACAAAATAAGGCATTCATAGCCTTTGCATTAAGAGCGAAAGCCTTCTTCTCCAGTTCATTCCAATCGATCATTGGAAGAGAAGACTTCGAAAATCCATTTTCGACAAGATTCCAAAGTTCAAAATCCATAGAAATAAGAAAGATCCTCATTCGGGTCTTCCAATAGATGTAGTCCGTCCCATTGAACATGGGTGGACGTGTAATAGAATGGCCCTCTTGGTTTCCAGCGTATGCCATCTCTCTTGGGTTTTAATCCGTTTGAGAGTTAACCCCGCAATGATACTAATTGTTAGGATCAAGAGCACTAAGAGGGGGGTGGTGAATTAGTGCAGCGGAAAACCTTCTACGATTAAATAAAAACTGCGTTCGTTCGATAAAAGTGATTTCAGTAAGAAAGTTGATTCGTAAATCACTTTAAATTTTGATTAAGCAAGATGCAGCAAAGATATATATGCAGTTTGCAGTTATGGTTCAAATCAGATAGTAGGCGCAAACTGAAATATGATATTCGTACGAAAAAACTGATTTACGTCTAAATGCTGATGCGTAAATCACTTGATTAAGCGAGATGCAGTTAAAGCAAGGATATAAAGGTAGTTTGCAGTTATGATAGAAATCAAAACGTAAACGCAAACTGAAATATGATGATCGTACGATAAAACTGATTTACGTCTAAACGCCGATTCGGAAAGTGCAAAGCTTGAAACCCAATCGTATATGCGTAGAAAGCAATAAGCTTTTGAGGAGGTTTGCAGTAAAGATAATATGCTTAAAGTAAATGCAAACCGAGATTTAGAGTGGTTCGGTCAATCTTGACCAATATCCACTTTTGGCTTCCTCCACTGATGAGGTCACCGACATCCACTAGAGGCCTTCCTTCAATAGGCGAAGGCCAACCACCCTTTTACAGTTTCACTCCTTTTGACGGGCTTAGAAGACAACCCTCACAGAATTTTCTCTCCTCTCTTTAAAGATCAGAACTTGGAAGAAAAGAGGGAGAAGAACTTTTGGCTTTTACAACAATTTTGAGCTCTAAAAATCATAGAATAAGATCAGGATTTCAGTGTGTTTAAGTGCCCTTTCAGTGCTGAAAGGGTGGGGTATTTATAGGCCCCAACCCAGCTTGAATTCCGAGCTCAAAACTGTCAATTCCCGGAATTCCGGGATCTGGCGGTTGCACCGCCTAACTAAGGCGGTTGCACCGCCTGGCAGAGCTCGAAGACTGAGCCTCTAGGCGGTGCCACCTCCTGTTAGGGGCGGTTGCACCGCCCAGTCTCGCTCGGAGACAGAGCCCAGGCGGTGCCACCGCCTGGCTGGGGCGGTTCAACCGCCTGGCAGAAATCAGGGTCCGAATGGGTTGATCCATTCGGCCCAATTTGGGGTTTTCAGGGGCCCAATTGCCCCAAGATTAAGTTAATGGGATCACCTCCCATTTCCAACTTAATCATTGTGCTAACTATGATATTTCCTAAGACATTTACTGCAACTTGCTCCGGTGCGTCAATCGCTTCTTCCGGCGAGCTTCCGGCGAACTTCCGTCGATCATCCGATGAACCCTCGGTGATGCTCCTACGGACTTCCGACAAACTCCTGGACTTGCGACGATCCACTTGGCAAGTTCCGACAAGCTTCTTTGGCAAGCTCATGGACTTCTCGCATTTGTTCCCGCAGAACCTCCGACGATTGTCCGAACTTCCGTCGAACTCTCGAACTCCCAACGTGATCATTGTCTTGACTCCGGCGCAACTCCTGCTGCATATCTTACTTTCATCATAGTAAATCCTGCACACTTATCTCAACATATAGATTAGATAACAAATGACAATTGACTTCATCATCAAAATCCGAGATTCAACATGAAGCCCGCCTCGGGCAAACACGGCCACAGCCTCCCCGTCAGCCCATACCTGAGTCCCGTGAGTCAATCCCGCCCAACGGGCCACCAACGGATTGGAGGGTCGGCCCTCCGAAAGCTCGCCCATCACACGAGCCTGGTAAGACTTGTTCCGCACCCCCGTAGGGAGGCGACACAAATCACGGATGGAAGGCTCCCGAGGCGCCTTCCCTGCCCCCTCGTTGCTCGGCCCGGCCTCCCCCCGACGAAGGCTTCGTCGCCAGTCGCGCGTGCCTGGTTCAACAACGACCTCACTTGGCCGAGCCGTCGACGGATTTGGTTTCTTCTGGGCGACGATCTTGGCCTTTTTCCGGGGACGACCAGCCTCGAGCTCCATCGGCACCTCCTTCGAGCTGATACCCGGGTCGGCCGGATGACGCAGCGATGTGGTCGACGAAGAGCGCCCCCCGCACAAAGCAACGAGATTCACCATCTCTGCATATAAACATCGACATCGGTCAAAACGCCAAAAACATGAAACCCTGCCACTACCCGCTAAAGGCATACCTCGAGGCACCGGGCTCAGACCCGTCTTGACCAGCCACGCCTCGGTCATCTTCCGAATGACTCGGGAGGCCGGAAGAATCTCCTTAAGTCTTCGAAGGGCCTAGCGCTCCTCGTCGTTCAGGGCCGGGGCGGTGTTGTCGACCGCGCGTGCCGCCCACCGGAGCTTGAAGCTCCAGCCCTTTGGATGGCATACGTAGAAGAATTGCTCCTTCCACCCTTTGTTGCTGGAAGGGGCCCCACTGACCCGGAAGCCTGGTCGGGCAGACAGATAGTAACCCCCCGACCCCTTGGAAAGACGAAAGCAGGAGAGGAAAAGGGACCGGCTCGGGGTAACATTGGCATAATGACATTCCCCTAGGAACGCCACCAGATAGCGCCAGGAGTTCGGCGCCATCTGAGAGGGAGAAATGCGCCACCACGAGACACAATGACTTATGATTGGGTGAAGAGGGAGGCACAACCCGGCCTCAAAGGCGTCTATGGTTAGGGTGAAACCCCTTGGGATAGGGTCGTATGCCCGTTGCCCCAGCTCAGGGGCAATGAGCGAAAATTCCTCCGGGATGCCGTAGCGACCCCGGAGGGAGCCGAGCGACGACTCGCTCACGGTTGAGTCCAGGTCATGCGGCCACATTAACGATTCGAGGGCTCGAGCAGCCCTCTCGTCGGACGACGAGTGGGGACTCGCCGATAACGTCCTCTCTCCGACATAACCGAAGGTGGAAGGCGAGGAAGATGAGGGCAAAGAAGGAGGGGAAGCCATCCTTACCAAATCTTGGAAGGGGAAGTAGGATGGCCGATGGGTGCGAAACAAGGTCATCCGGAGGAAAAATTGAACAAATGCAAGTAACAAGGCGTGTAGGAAGCCAACTACACGCTATTTATAGGCCAAATCCCGCCAAAACGGTGACCCTTCTTCTCCTGAAGTACGTTGCGTCAAGCAGACCAAAACGTCACTTCGTCATAAATATGGCCTGACGTGGGAGCCAACTAGCGCGCGGTGCGAATGCGGAAGCACTGATCTTATCAGCCTCGAAAGCCAACGACTCCCGAAAGTGACGGTCCCTTGGGATTCCCTAGGAGGGAAGTAACCTAGCCACTCGCGCCCGCGCGCAGTTGAGCAATGGATTGCTAATCAAAACCAAGTCGCTCCTCGGCCCCATATTGCCAGAAACCACACCCGCGCGGCCTGCCCGCCTGCGTCGTGCTACTCGGCCCCATGTTGCCAGAGACCACACCCGCGCGGCCTGCTCGCCTGCGTCGTGCTACTCGGCCCCATGTTGCCCGAGACCACACCCGCGCGGCCTGCCCGCCTGCGTCGTGTTCCTCGGCCCCTGTTGCCCGAGGCACACCTGCGCGGCCTGCCCGCCTGCATCGTGCTCCTCGGCCCCATGTTGCCCGAGACCACACCCGCGTGGCCTGCCTGCCTACGTCGTGCTCCTCGGCCCCATGTTGACCAAGGCACACCTGCGCAGCCTACCCGCCTACGTCGTGCTCATCGGCTCCATGCTTCCCAAAGCACACCTGCGTGGCCTGCCCGCCTACGTCGTGCTCCTTGGCCCCATGTTGCTCGAGACCACACCCGCGCGGCCTGCCAGCCTGCGCCGTGCTCCTCGGCCCCATGTTACCCGAGACCACACCCGCGCGGCCTGCCCGCCTACGTCGTGCTCATCGGCTCCATGCTTCCCGAGGAACACCTGCGTGGCCTGTCCGCCTGCGTCGTGCTCCTCGGCCCCATGTTGCCCAAGACCACACCCGCGCGGCCTGCCCGCCTGCGTCGTGCTCCTCGGCCCCATGTTGCCCGAGGCACACCTGCACGACCTGCCCGCCTATGTCATGCTCATCGGCTCCATGCTTCCCGAGGCACACCTGCGCGGCCTGCCCACCTGCGTCGTGCTCCTCGACCCCATGTTGTCCGAGACCACACCCACGCGGCCTGCCTGCCTGCGTCGTGCTCCTCGGCCCCATGTTGCCCGAGGCACACCTGCGCGGCCTGCCCGCCTGCGTCGTGCTCATCGGCTCCATGCTTCCCGAGGCACACCTACGTGGCATGCCCGCCTGCGTCATGCTCATCGGCTCCATGCTTCCCGAGGCAAACCCGCGTGGCCTGCCCGGCTGCGTCGTGCTCATCGGCTTCATGCTTCCCGAGGCACACCTGCGTGGCCTGCCTGCCTGCGTCGTGCTCCTCGGCCCCATGTTTCCCGAGACCACACCCGCGCGGCCTGCCCGCCTGCGTCGTGCTCCTCGGCCCCATGTTGCCCGAGACCACACCCGCGCGGCCTGCTCGCTTGCGTCTTGTTCCTCGGTCCCCTGTTGCCCGAGGCACACCTACGCGGCCTACCCGCCTGCGTCGTTCTCCTCGGTCCCATGTTGCCCGAGACCACACCCGCGCGGCCTGCCCGCCTGCGTCGTGCTCCTCGGCCCCATATTGCCCGAGACCACACCCGCGCGGCCTGCCCGCCTGCGTCGTGCTCCTCGGCCCCATGTTGCCCGAGGCACACCTACGCGGCCTGCCCGCTTGCGTCGTGCTCCTTGGCTCCATGCTTCCCGAGGCACACCTGCGTGGCCTGCCTGCCTGCGTCGTGCTCCTCGGCCCCATGTTGCCCGAGACCACACCCGCGTGGCCTACTCGCCTGCGTCGTGCTCCTCGGCCCCATGTTGCCCGAGGCACACCTACGCGGCCTGCCCGCTTGCGTCGTGCTCCTCGGCTCCATGCTTCCCGAGGCACACCTGCGTGGCTTGCCCGCCTACGTCGTGCTCCTCGACCCCAGGTTGCCCGAGACCACACCTGCGTGTCCTACCCACCTGCGTCATGCTCCTCGGCCGTGTGTCGCCCGAAACCACAGCCTCTGTCCGACCTGCTCGACTGAGTTGTGCTCCTCGGCCGCACACTACCCGGGGTCACCCCTGCATATCCAACCCTTCTTAGTTGCTAAACTCCACGATTCCCACACCCTGGCAACGGACCGGCAAACGCCCGGTTGGGACGGTTCTCAAAGCCGAAGCCATGCCTCGGACCCCCCTTTACAGCGACCGACGCATAGCTTCCTTCGCGGGGGGGGGGGGAATATGATGAGGATAATAATGGCGACAAGACTCGGGCTGACGTCAGCTGCCCCAGATGACGCCTCACGCCTCAATCGACCCGACAGCACCTGGTCAAATGGACCAGAATGCCGGCTGAGGCACATTAACGTCCTGCTCAGGCCCAACCCTTCACGCCACGCCAACACCGCTGTCAGCCGTGGCCGGGAGTACGATCCTGCTCCCTGCAAAATAGGCACATCTGATATAGTAAGTCACTCTATAAAACCCCGCTCCTGAGAGGAGATAGGAAAGGAAGGACACACACAAAAAACCTCTTCATATCATCTGACTTGATCGTCGGAGGGGTCGAGCTGAGCTTCGACCTAACCTGTGTGCAGGTGCGATGACGGATCTACTTCCCCATCAACACCGAGGAGAGGGACCCTTCCACGCGGGACGTCTCAACGAGCCTCGACATGATCCAATCTGCACGGCTGCCCACATCAACAACCCCGAGAGATCTTGAGCCAGATCCCCGCCATTCGGACCCGAAACAAGCCGTGTCGGCCCCGAGGCCACGGCATAAAGTTGTTCACACGAACACCACCAAAAAAAAAAAAAGAAGGGAGACGTCGCTCAGGCCCCAGGGGAATCCATAGAGTCATCAAAAGGAACCACCACAGGCATCTCGACGTCTTCATCCTCAGGGTGACACGAGAAAGGATCAACGTCAAAGTAGAGGTTGGGAAACTGAGCCCGAAACCATGACACCGCGACTTAGTATCCTTACTCATATGACACCTGCCCCGATCGTTGCAGCCCGAGCTGAAACCCGAGGGACTCCTTGTACTCTTCGATCGCCTTTTTGGTCTTTGTAGGAGCCACTTAGGTTTCCTCCGCCAAAGCCTCCTCGGCCTTCATCGCCCACAAACGGGCCTCTTCCAGGCTCTGGGACAAGCCCAACAGCTCGCTCTCGATCAAGCAAACCCGACCATGGGACTCCTTTAACTGTTCTCGGAGACTTGCTTATTGCTGCCCGGCGCGCTCAAGCTCCGACCTTAGCCATGCAACCTTGCCCTCTAGATCGACGGCCCATTGCTCGGCGGCCGCCATCACCTCCGGCCCTGCCCTGGCCTTCAACTCCTCGACCTGGCCACAGAGCTCGGCATTCCTATCCCCCAGGTTGCTGATTATCTGACCAGCATCCTGAACGCGGTCTATTAGTACCGTGAAGTGGTGCAGGTTCTGCATAGAGAAATGACCAGGCGTAAACAAAGGAGGCCGAGCAAGGGCCGAAGCAAAAAAAAAAAAATTTGTTGTCATACCCAGACTAGAGACTTGGTAGCCTTCTCGATCAGCACTTCGGAAGGTGAACCATATAATTGCCTGGCGATGTCTAGAATGAGAGCACCTCGGGCATAAGTCACGGATGTCGCGCCATCCGTCTAGACTCGATTGCCGAGGGTGAGACCCTGCCACCGTGCCACCAGAGGGTTGGACGCCTCGCCCTTAGGCAGCCCACCCATGGAGAGATCTTGGAAGGGCTCATCCTTGAAGCAAGCTCGGGTGCAGCAAAGATCACGCACCAGGGTTGGACGCGCCCCTTTGCCCGACTCTGACTTCCCGGCTCGCTCCTTGCCCTACGAGCTCCCAGTGGCCTCCTTCGGCGCAGGATCCCGGGGCCGACCCCTGGGCTACTGCGAGCATGGCCAATGGCTTCCCGAGCCATGACAGATGCAGACATGTTTGGCATGGTGGTCTTTGGCCTCTTGTGTAGGCGATCGAGCTCCGAACCCCCCGATCGGCTCGGATCTCTTACGAGTTGTGTAGCGGGAGGATCAGATTGGGGAGCTATAGAAGCACGAGGCATCCCATGCAATTTCCTGAGGTCCATCGTATCTGCCCAAAATAGGGGGATCAGTAATGTACGACGATGCTGAGGCAAAAGGGGATTGGCCCGAGCCATACCTCGGAGCACCGGACTAAGGCCGACCTCAACCAACCACTCCTCGGTCATGTCCCTAATGGCTCACTAGTTGGCGAGAATCCCCTTCGGCCGCTCTAGCTGCTCGCATTCATTGTTAGACAACCCAGGACAACGATTGTTGATTACGTGAGCCGACCATCTGAGGCTAAACCCCCACCCCTGATTGCAACTAACAAAGAAAAAGTGTCTCTTCCACCCTTTGTTATTTGAAGGGGCCCTGCTCACCCTAAAGCCCTTGCGAGAGGACAAAAAATAGCCACCCAGTCCCTTTGACAAGCGAAAGTAGGATAGAAAAGAGAGCGGGTCAGGGTGATAGTCGCCCCCCGACACTCCCCGAGGAAGGCCACCATGTACCTCCAAGAGTTGGGAGCCATCTGCGATGGCGAAATATGCCACCAGGAGAGGCAGGCCTCGATCACTGGGTGCAAGGGGAACCTAAGCCCAGCCTCGAGGGCATCAAGGGTCAATCCGAACTCACCCGAAAACAAGTCGTGGACCCTTTGCTCGGGCCGAGGAGCGTGCAGCTCATGCTAACTCGAGATACTGTAGTGATCCCTAACGCGGCCTAGCCACTCCGCGGTCACAACTGAGTCAGAATCATGCTAGGACTTCATGACCTCTAGAGCCTGAACCGCTATCTCACTCACAGGGGACATCCCCGACGACTACTTGAAGTCGACATTACCATCTCGGACATCAACCTAATAGAGGAAGAGGAAGAAGAGGAGGAAGAGGAAGAAGAGGAAGAGGAGGTGGACATCTCGACCAACCCGAGGTGTCTATCGATCAAGGAAAAGATGAGGAGCGAGAACCTGGGGCACAAGAATAAACTCAGCCGAAAGTAAAAGAAACAAGCAAACAGATAAGAAGAGAGGGAGGGGAATTTATAGGGTGAAGTCCCACCAACCGAGGCAACCCTTCGCCTCCCCCAGAAGGCCAGTAGTCGCTTCCCTCGCCTTAAAAGACTGGAGTCGCACAACTTTCGAGACAAGCAACAATATTCCCATGCCTCCCCTAACGGAAAATTTCCCGCCAAACTATCACGGACTTAGCTAGTTTTGCCTAAGTCGTGCAGCACCCTTGCGTGTCCGTCCACAAAGGTTAACCTCCCCGAAGCCTCCCATGGTCCCTTAGAACCCACAAAAGAGTGAACAAGATAGAGAAAACGCCTCACTCAGGATCCACAAGCAAACATTCCAGGAAACACTTCATAAACAATGCAAATTACAAACAAACTTTACAAGCTCTGAACAGTTGCACAACAAAGGGTCAAACTAGTCCACTACAGACCGAAAATCTCTCACAAATGTCCACATGACATAATTTTTATTTATAAGCCTAAAGCTGCCACCAAACCCAACTAAAATAGGACTATTAAGCGTTCGGCCATCCCTCTACATGTTGTGCAAAGCATGAACATACCAAAAGACATGAACATACATAAGCATTACATCAAACATCCTGTTTCAAAGTTTGTTCGTGACATTCTCCCCCACTTATTCCTTCGACGTCCTCGTCGAAGCCTTTGTGAACACTGCAACTCCTCGCCTTTGATGAGTCTTTAATCTTCTGCTCTGGCTGCAATGTGCCTCTTGGCTCCCAGCTGCTCTCCACTGCTATTTTTTTAGTAGTCAAACCTTTGATCCGCTATGCTGCTTCAACTCACCAATGACTTGACTCTGGTGTGGGGTTGGCTGAGTTGTGTTGATCCTTGTTGATTCCTGCGGATCCTCTAGATGAAGGAAAAGACCATCCTTAATATGCGCTAGTCTCTCAGATGCCTCATACTGCTTGAACTGGGTAGATGCTTGTTGGAGCTTTAACGAGCATCACCTCATAAACTTTCAAAATTTTTTGTCCTTCCTCCACAAAATTTGCTCATCAACTCTTCTTTTACTTAGTTGTCACTTCCAAGTAGATTCGCATCACTTCCGCTTTCGATTGACATTCGTTAGGAAATGAGATGGATACTCTACTCTCAGTAGCACTGATCACCAATGGTGAGGATTTGACAACTATTGTCTTCTAATATCTTCGAAGGGTCTTTGAACCTGTGCAGAGCTCCTCTGCTGGATAGTTAAGAGAATTAGGGTACTCAGTTTCACCCATTCTCTTAAGGGTTGAGAAAACAAAGGTTACTTGACTTCGCCCACCTCCTCGAGGTTGTACTCCATGCATCGAACTGGTTACTGGCCTTCGCCTACTCTTTGTTTACACTTCTGAAACACTTGAAGTGTTTGTACTCCTTGCGTTGAGTTAGTTACTGTGATTCACCTTCTCAATGCCATTGAACTTCTGGAATGTAGGAAGTTTTCACCCCAACTTGGAGTAATTCTCTAATAGATTTGGTCGCCTTTGGGATTGTATCGTCTTCTCCATCAACCCTGCTGCCTACTCTACTGAGTAGCAAAAGTACAACACTGCGTACTCCCTGCTTCGTTTCTTGGTCGTGTACTCTTGCATGACCCGAAGTCCTTCACTTTCAGCTATCTTGATGAGAAGCTCGTTAACACCGGTCTTACGAAGTTCCTTGGCCTCTGCCCTTTAACCTTGTCTCGGTACTCGGAGTTTGCCTCTGCATGCTCCACCTCCTCGGCCCCTTTCACGACCAAGCGCTCTCCCTCCATGAGAGCAAGGGATCAATGACTTTTACGGAAGTCCCACCTCTGCGGTACCATGGCACTGCCATGCCCATGGCCCTACTATCCGTCGCCTCACATCTGCATCCCTTTTCTTCATGATCAGTAGATATGTCTCTGTGGCACTCCTCCGAGTCTACCTTCATTCTAACTGATGCTTGATTTTGGGTAGCTAAGTCCCTCTGGACTCGTCGTCGCTTCCTCGCCCCTTTCGACCCTCTACTTCAACACCTTTATGTTCTCTAAGCAGCTCCTTTTGGTCGATGGAAAGATAGACTGCAACTCCCATGCATAGCCTCTGCCATCATGTTGTAGGATTTGCACCGATTCTATTCTCCTTAGCTTCCTTGGTAGCAACGTTCGCTTACTCGACCTTATCCTCTGACTTGCCGAGCTCCCTTAAGCGAATATGGGCTCTGGAGCAGTCCAACTCTCCAGCTGCTTTGATTATACCTCTGCATGATCAAGTCCCTCCCCTGGGACTCACTGGTACTTGCATTCGAACTTTTCCCTTGGTGGAACACAGCCCCTATATGCTGATGACCAAGGCTTTCATCCAATGCAAAATTTGATGCACGCACGGAAGACCCGCCTCTACGGTACCATGACCTTTACTCCTTGAATCCATAGCCCTTCTTGCCATCGTGTTGTTCACCGAAGTTGAGCTTCTAGTAGCTCCCGATCATACCTCCGTATGATCTAGTCCCTCACGGGACTCATCCATGTGTATCATGTTGAATCTCGTATTTTGATGATGAAACTACTTGATATATGTTTATGATTTAATATGCATTTTGAGTGACGCAGGATGCTTTGATCAGGATGAGACAATTAAAGCAGGAACATCATGTTGTACCGGAGGAACATGTCAGAAGATTGGACGTCGGGCCGGTGGATCGGTCGACGTATCGACAGAAGGCTTCGGGCCGTGGACTCGGGCATCGGGCCAAGAAGAGCGATTATTGTGCCAAGGATATCGGAGTTGCGGAGTCAACTGGCCGATTGGGCAATAGGCCGCAGGAGAGGACGATGCGCCGAAGAATCAGACGAAGCGTCGAGGGACCAATGACATGCCGGACAACTTGGTTAATTGCTTAGGATTAATTGTCTCGATCAAAGTTTTGTTTTAATTATGCAGGATTAACTATGATAACGATGAAGACATAAAGCGACACAAAGTGTCGGAGTCAAGCGCGAAGGATTTGTTGCGAGTTCGAGAGTTCGACGAAAGTCCGAAGGTTCGTCGGGAATGCTACCGGAACTAGTCGAGAATGAGTTGGGAGCTTGTCGAAGGGTTTTTCGGAAGCTCGCCGGAAGGTTCGTTGGGAGTTCACGGAGCTCGCCGAGAAAGATCGGAGCTTGCCGAAGAAGCTTGTTGGAACTCGCTAAGAACAAATCGTGAAGTCTAGGAGCTTGCCGGGAGTCCGCAGAATGGTTTCCGAGAGTTCATCGGAAGATCGCCGGAAGTTTGTCGGAAGCTCGCCAGAAGAAGTCTTGACTTGCGGACTTTGTAATAGCTTAGAAAATGTCTTTAAAATCATAGTTAGCACGTTAATTAGGGTTAAGATTAGGTGTTAATCCTATAACCCAAGTAGGGGTCAATTAGGCCCAAGTTCGGACTGGTTTGGGCCAAGTTTGGAGCCAAACCAAGTGAGCTGAAATAGTGAAAGAGGTGGCACCGCCCCAGCCAGGAGGTAGCACCGCCCAGGCTATGTCTCCCAATGAGACTAGGAGGTGCAACCGCCCCAGCCAGGAGGTGGCACCGCCTGGGGCTCAGTCTTCGAGCAAGACTGGGCGGTGCAACCTCCCTGACAGAGAGGTGGCACCGCCTGAGCTCGGTCTTCGAGCTCTGCCAGGCGGTGCAACCTCTCCAGTCAAGAGGTGCAACTGCCTGATCCCGGAATTTCGGGATTTGATCGTTTTGAGCTCCAAATTTGAATTGGGTTGGGGCCTATAAATACCCCACCCATTCAGCACTGAGATAGCAAGAACTTACCCGAAATCTTGATCTTTTCAGTGGTTCTTAGAGCTCAAAACTGCTAGCTTTCCTCCTCCTTCTGTTCTTCAAGTTTGAGTTGTAAAGAGAGGAGAGAAAACATCTGTAAGGGTTGTCTCCTAAGCCCGTCAAAAGGAGTGAATCTGTAAGAGGGTAGTTGGCCTTCGCCTATTGAAGGAAGGCCTCTAGTTGACGTCGGTAACCTCATCGGTGGAGGAAGCCAAAAGTGGAGTAGGTCAAGACTGACCGAACCACTCTAAATCTCTGGTTTGCGTTTATTTTGAGCACTTTATCATTACTGCAAACCTCCTACATAGCTACTCTCTCTGCGCTTTTACGAATGAGTTCTGTGCAGTTTACGTTTACGTCTTGATTTCACTTACAACTGCAAACTATCTTCTGCGCTTTTTTTTACGGACAAGGTTCTGTGCAGTTTACGTTTACGTCTTGATTTCATTTACAACTGCAAACTGTCTTCTGCGCTTTTACGAACAAGGTTCTGTGCAGTTTACGTTTACGTCTTGATTTCATTTAGAACTGCAAACTGTCATTTGCGTTTAGACGCAAACTGCGTTTAGACGTAAACTGCGCTTAGACGCAAACTGCGTTTAGACGCAAACTGCGTTTAGACGCAAACTGCGTTTAGACGTAAACTGCGTTTAGGCGTAAACTGCGCTTAGACGCAAACTGTGTTTAGACGCAAACTGCGCTTAGACGCAAACTGTGTTTAGACGCAAACTGTGTTTAGACGCAAACTGCGCTTAGACGCAAACTGCACTTAGATACAAACTGTGAATCAGCTTTTGCATCATAATAGTTTCTATCGAACGAACGCAGCTTTCAGTTTTAATCGCTGTAAAATTTCCGTTGCACTAATTCACCCCCCCCCTCTTAGTGCTCTCGATCCTAACAATTGGTATCAGAGCGGGGTATTTCTCATTTCGGATTTACACCCGAGAGAAATGGCTCTTCAAGAGGGCTTTTCGGTCTTTCGTCCACCGTTCTTTAACGGATTGGACTACACTTATTGGAAAACTCGAATGAGAGTTTTCTGGATTTCTCTAAATCTGGATTTATGGAATATCGTTGAAAACGGTTTTCAACTTCCCTTTAAACCGACGAACGAATAGTCGGATTTGGAGAAGAAGTATTTTTCTTTAAACGCAAAGGCTATGAATGCCTTATTTTGCGCTTTGGACAAAAATGAGTTCAATCGGGTTTCTTTGTGCGAAACGGCTTTCGATATTTGGCGTGCTCTTGAAATCACGCACGAGGGAACTAGTAGAGTCAAAGACTCGAAAGTTAATATTTTACTGCATGATTTCGAACTTTTTCATATGAAACCAAGCGAAACCGTTGTTGACATGTACACCCATTTTACGGATGTCGTCAATGGTTTAAATTCACTTGGTAAAAGCTTTTCGGATTTTGAACTCGTTAACAAAGTTTTGCGCTCACTTTCTAAAACTTGGGATTCAAAAGTAACTGCTATTCAAGAATCGAAAAACTTGAACCAATTTCCACTTGAAGAACTAATTGGTTCATTGATCACATATGAAATGACGTGCAATGCACGTGAAGAACTTGAGAACCACCTTCCAAAGAACAGGAAGGATTTGGGACATAGAACATTTGAAGACCACTCGAGCATAAGCTCAAGTGATGGTGAACTTAAACTACAAATGAAACGAAAATTAAAAAAGCAAAAAAAATCAAACTACTTGCTTTAAACGCAAGAAGAAGAACAAAAATTGGGATGAATCGAGCTCCTCCGAAGAAGAGAAAGTCAACAAAAGCAAGGCGGCAAACTACGCCTTAACAGCCCACAATGATGAGGTAATCGAAATCCCCCTAATTTATTTTGAAATTACTTGATGCTTTCATGATGTATTTTTCTCTTTTAGTTTAGAATTAATTTTCTTAAAAATTACATGTTAAAAAAATTATTATGATCATACTAAGTAATTTCGAAAATGATAATATTGCATATTTTATGATAAACAAATAAAATGTTCTTGATTGAAAATATGAAATCATGGTTAAGAAGTAATAATGTGCATTACGTTGATTTCCATTGTTATTTCTCGATTTTGATTAAAGATTATGTTTGATTAAAGATCATGTTTGATTTGAAGAAATGCATAATGATGAAATTAAATATTTCGATTGACAATTTCATGCATGAGATATACATGATGATTTTTGTGATTGATGGTTTTATGATGAAATTCATTTTACGATCCTAAACGTTGATGCATGTTTTCATTTGACATAAATGAAAAGGCATGCTAACATGAAATCGATCACTTAAGATGAAACACTTAAAAAAGGGGAGAAATATATGAATTGATGCTATAAACACTATGCTATGATTATCCCATGCTTGCATCATCAAGAGATATATGAATTGATGCTATGATTGCCAAATTTGCATTATGCCATGTTTGCATCATGCGTTAAGATATCAAGAACTTGTATCGTAATTTTACGCATTGATATCTTACCATATGATGAAATGCTACAATTGATGAACTCTTGAAATGTAATCCTCTATCTTATTGATCTTTCAATAAATCTATGCTTGTCATACATGAATTTATTGAATGTAATTTTGAGGATGATTTCAGATTTGTCAAATGCTTGATTCGTATTTACGACATAAGATACACTTTAAATATGAAACATGCTTCAATCATGTTAAATGCTTCAATCATTTTCTATCTCTAGAGTTCTCGATTTTGATGAAATACAAGTGATAAATTCATTTATGATATCTTGTAAATCACTTGAATTATGAATGAGTTTTTTATGATGTGTTAAAAGAATCACTTAAAAAGAAAATGCTTTTCCCATCTTATCGAGATTAATGATTTCATAATATTGTGTGAATCTCGAAATTGATTTTGATGAAATAGTAATAACGTTATTCATGTTATGAATCTCAAAAATGATAATATGCTTCATGTGATAATATGAATACACGAAACACTTATGATATGATTTTTATACAATTCCGTGTATTCATAAAATATTTATCTCCTCATCCAATAACTTTTCTTGATATTCCTTATGAGATGAAATGAAATAATGCATGAAATACAAATGAGGAGTTATTGATCATGCATGGTAGGATATAATTTGACAAAATTGATACCATCATGATATGAAACATTTATGATTTGCAATTATGCATGCAATACTTGTGCTTTCTAATTATGATTTGATGTATTGTAAATGATGTAAATCATGATGAGTGCTAAGTTACACATTTTGAGAAGAAATTGCTATATTGAAACATTAATGTAATTATGAATGATGATATGATATTATGCATGTAATACTTCAACTTATGATAATGATGCATGCAATGATAAAATATTCATGATGAAAAATTGTCTTGACATTCATAACTTGATTATTCATCCTTTGTCATGATTTTGAAATCGTTGTAAAAGGAAAAAGAACTACAAAACTGTATTCTTCCTTTCTTTTTGACAATGACAAAGGGGGAGATAGCTAGCTTGCACAAGTCAAGAAGATGCAAAAACTTGATTGCTAGCTTGCCTATCTTAAGTAGCAAAGATTGCTAACTTGCTTATTTCAAGAAGCAAAAGTTGTCTTCTTGAACATCACCATCTTGAATATCTCAAGAAGCAAGACTTGCAACCTGCACATTACAATAGGAAGCAATAATCATGAGCCTACACAAGAAAGTTATCTTGCATTTGCTTTCGAAGTTTTTGCTAACTTGTATATCGTAAAAAAATTGCTAGCTTGTAGTCTAAAGAGAAGCGAAAAGTTGCTATCTCAAAAGAAGCAAATGTGCTATCTTGCCTATCTCAAGAGGCAAAAATGCTAACTTGCACATCTAGCAAAACTTGACAAATTTGCACATCTCAAGAAGCAAGAGTTGCTTTCTTGAACATCTCTAAATTGCTAGCTTGCATGTTCTAAAAGTGCTATCTTGTATACTGTAGAACTTGCATATCTGAAACTTGATAGCCTGAATATTCTAAGCATGATGTAACATTTGCTAAATTTTTTGGCTTCAAAACTGCATGATGATAAAACTTGATAATATGTTTTTCATGCAATAAGTTAAACCAATATCACAAACACTTGATTGTGATACTTCTCCTTTTTGTTGATGACAAAGGGGGAGAAGTATATTGATGAAAGTATGTTGATGACATGACATGTTATGCATAAGTTTATGCATATGTTCATGTTGACGTGTTGCAAGTATTCATGATGAATATTGCAATGACTTGAATTCAGTTTGAATTCAAGGTTCTATCAATATGGCATATTGATAGGGGGAGTTTGTTTAAACTCCGGGAGTTAAGTTTAACTCCGTCATCAAGTGGTTGTCATCATCAAAAAGGGGGAGATTGTTGAATCTCGTATTTTGATGATGAAACTACTTGATATATATTTATGATTTAATATGCGTTTTGAGTGACGCAGGATGCTTTGATCAGGATGAGACAATTAAAGCAGGAACATCATGTTGTACCGGAGGAACATGTCAGAAGATTGGACGTCGGGCCGGTGGATCGGTCGACGTATCAATAGAAGGCTTCGGGCCGTGGACTCGGGCATCGGGCCAAGAAGAGCGGTTATTGTGCCAAGGATATCGGAGTTGCGGAGTCAACTGGCCGATTGGGCAATAGGCCGCAGGAGAGGACGATGCGCCGAAGAATCAGACGAAGCGTCGAGGGACCAATGACATGCCGGACAACTTGGTTAATTGCTTAGGATTAATTGTCTCGATCAAAGTTTGTTTTAATTATGCAGGATTAACTATGATAACGATGAAGACATAAAGCGAAAAAAAGTGTCGGAGTCAAGCGCGAAGGATTTGTTGCGAGTTCGAGAGTTCGACGGAAGTCCGAAGGTTCGTCGGGAATGCTACCGGAACTAGCGAGAATGAGTTGGGAGCTTGTCGAAGGGTTTTTCGGAAGCTCGCCGGAAGGTTCGTTGGGAGTTCGTGGAGCTCGCTGAGAAAGATCGGAGCTTGCCGAAGAAGCTTGTTGGAACTCGCTAAGAACAAATCGTGAAGTCTAGGAGCTTGCCGGGAGTCCGCAGAATGGTTTCCGAGAGTTCATCGAAAGATCGCCGGAAGTTTGTCGGAAGCTCGTCAGAAGAAGTCTTGACTTGCGAACTTTGTAATAGCTTAGAAAATGTCTTTAAAATCATAGTTAGCATGTTAATTAGGGTTAGGATTAGGTGTTAATCCTATAACCCAAGTAGGGGTCAATTAGGCCCAAGTTCGGACTGGTTTGGGCCAAGTTTGGAGCCAAACCAAGTGAGCTGAAATAGTGAAAGAGGTGGCACCGCCCCAGCCAGGAGGTAGCACCGCCCAGGCTATGTCTCCCAGCGAGACTGGGAGGTACAACCGCCCCAGCCAAGAGGTGGCACCGCCTGGGGCTCAGTCTTCGAGCAAGACTGGGCGGTGCAACCTCCCTGACAGAGAGGTGGCACCGTCTGAGCTCGGTCTTCGAGCTCTGCCAGGCGGTGCAACCTCTCCAATCAAGAGGTGCAACCGCCTGATCCCGAAATTCCGGGATTTGATCGTTTTGAGCTCCAAATTTGAATTGGGTTGGGGCCTATAAATACCCCACCCATTCAGCACTGAGATAGCAAGAACTTACCCGAAATCTTGATCTTTTCAGTGGTTCTTAGAGCTCAAAACTGCTAGTTTTCCTCCTCCTTCTGTTCTTCAAGTTTGAGTTGTAAAGAGAGGAGAGAAAACATCTGTAAGGGTTGTCTCCTAAGCCCGTCAAAAGGAGTGAATCTGTAAGAGGGTAGTTGGCCTTCGCCTATTGAAGGAAGGCCTCTAGTTGACGTCGGTAACCTCATCGATGGAGGAAGCCAAAAGTGGAGTAGGTCAAGACTGACCGAACCACTCTAAATCTCTGGTTTGCGTTTATTTTGAGCACTTTATCATTACTGCAAACCTCCTACATAGCTACTCTCTCCGCGCTTTTACGAATGAGTTCTGTGCAGTTTACGTTTACGTCTTGATTTCACTTACAACTGCAAACTGTCTTCTGCGCTTTTTTTACGGACAAGGTTCTGTGCAGTTTACGTTTACGTCTTGATTTCATTTACAACTGCAAACTATCTTCTGCGCTTTTACGAACAAGGTTCTGTGCAGTTTATGTTTACGTCTTGATTTCATTTAGAACTGCAAACTGTCATTTGCGTTTAGACGCAAACTGCGTTTAGACGTAAACTGCGCTTAGACGCAAACTACGTTTAGACGCAAACTGCGTTTAGACGCAAACTGCATTTAGACGTAAACTGCGTTTAGACGTAAACTACGCTTAGACGCAAACTGTGTTTAGACGCAAACTGCGCTTAGACGCAAACTGTGTTTAGACGCAAACTGTGTTTAGACACAAACTGCGCTTAGACGCAAACTGCACTTAGATACAAACTGTGAATCAGCTTTTGCATCATAATAGTTTCTATCGAACGAACGCAGCTTTCGGTTTTAATCGCTGTAAAATTTCCGCTGCACTAATTCACCCCCCCCCCTCTTAGTGCTCTCGATCCTAACATATCACATTGCCACGAACTGTTCTACCATGATCCGCTACACCATGTCGCCTCCTAGTGACATCTCTATTGCATTCTAATCCTTGTGAGATGAACTCAAATTGTGATCCCTCCATATGTGGCCTCTGCCAATACATCGCAGGGACTCTTCCACCTTCGATTTTGTTCGCTCCTTTGGCAATCGACCTTCATCCACCTACTCTTGGGTCACACCTAGATGAAGCACTGCTCTAGAATAGTTCGTCGCCTAGTAGCTGTTAGGATCAATAGCACTAAGAGGGGGGGGGGGTGAATTAGTGCAGCGAAAAACCTTCTACGATTAAAAAAAAAACTGTGTTCGTTCGATAAAAGTGATTTCAGTAAGAAAGCTAATTCGTAAATCACTTTAACTTTTGATTAAGTGAGATGCAGCAAAGATATAAATGCAGTTTGCAGTTATGGTTCAAATCAGATAGTAGGCGCAAACTGAAATATGATATTCGTACGAAAAAAACTGATTTACGTCTAAATGCTGATTCGTAAATCACTTGATTAAGCGAGATGCAGTTAAAGCAAGGATATAAAGGTAGTTTGCAGTTATGATAGAAATCAAAACGTAAACGCAAACTGAAATATGATGATCGTACGATAAAACTGATTTACGTCTAAACGCCGATTCGGAAAGTGCAAAGCTTGAAACCCAATCGTATATACGCAGAAAGCAGTAAGCTTTTGAGGAGGTTTGCAGTAAAGATAATATGCTCAAAGTAAATGCAAACCAAGATTTAGAGTGGTTCGGTCAATCTTGACCTACATCCACTTTTGGCTTCCTCCATCGACGAGGTCACCGATGTCCACTAGAGGCCTTCCTTCAATAGGCGAAGGCCAACCACCCTTTTACAGTTTCACTCCTTTTGACGGGCTTAGGAGACAACCCTTACAGAATTTTCTCTCCTCTCTTTAAAGATCAGAACATGGAAGAAAAGAGGGAGAAGAACTTTTGGCTTTTACAACAATTTTGAGCTCTAAAAATCACATAAAAAGATCAGGATTTCGGTGTGTTTGAGTGCCCTTTCAGTGCTGAAAGGGTGGGGTATTTATAGGCCCTAACCCAGTTTGAATTCCGAGCTCAAAACTATCAATTCTCGAAATTCCGGGATCTGGCGGTTGCACCGCCTAGCAGAGCTCGAAGACTGAGCCTCTGGGCGGGGCCACCTCCTATTAGGGGTAGTTGCACCTCCTGCCAGAACTCGAAGACCGAGCTCAAGCGGTGCCACCGCCTGACAGAGGCGGTTGCACCTCCTGCCAGAGCTCGAAGACCGAGCTCAAGCGGTGCCACCTCCTGTCAGGGGCGGTTGCACCGCCCAGTCTCGCTCGGAGACTGAGCCCAGGCGGTGCCACCGCCTGGCTGGGGCGGTTCAACCGCCTGGCAGAAATCAGGTTCCGAATGGGTTGATCCATTCGGCCCAATTTGGGTTTTTTAGGGGCCCAATTGCCCCAAGATTAAGTTAATGGGATCACCTCCTATTTCCAACCTAATCATTGTGCTAACTACGATATTTCCTAAGACATTTAATGTAACTTGCTCCGGTGCGTCAATCGCTTCTTCCGGCGAGCTTCCGTCGATCATCCGATGAACCCTCGGTGATGGTCCTGCGGACTTCCGGCAAACTCCTGGACTTGCGACGATCCACTTGGCGAGTTCCGACGAGCTTCTTTGGCAAGCTCATGGACTTCTCGGATTTGTTCCCGTAGAACCTCCGACGATTGTCCGAACTTCCTTCGAACTCTAGAACTCCCAACGTGATCATTGTCTTGACTCCGGCGTAACTCCTGCTGCATATCTTACTTCCATCGTAGTTAATCCTGCACACTTATCTCAACATATAGATTAGATAACAAATGATAATTGACTTCATTATCAAAATTCGAGATTCAACAATCTCCCCCTTTTTGATGATGACAATCAATTGATAATGGAATTAACCTTAACTCCCCCTGTCTATATGCCATACTTAGGATAAGTCATTCTTGAATTCAAAACCTTTGAATTCAAGAGACATATTGATAAGTTAAAATCATTTAAACTTATCAATACTCCCATCATGATTCCCATCATGATGTATCTCTCTGAAGATGATGTCAAGGCTTGACATTCATTTTCAAATTTTATATTACAAGTTTGAATGATGGTAATAGTAGCAATTCATCATATTGTAAGATATCAACATGTAAAACTGCGAAGTAAGATTTTTTGTTTAATATCTTGACATGATACAAACAAGGCATAATGCAAATTATAGCAATCATAGCATAGCAATTCATATATCTCTTGGTGATACAAGCATGGCATTAATATATCTCTTGGTGATGCAAGCATGGCATCAATACTCATATATTTCTCCCCCTTTGTCATCAACAAAAAGCATGGTAATTGTGATACCAGGAGAACAATATAAGCGAATTTTGAGCATAAGTGTGATGCCTTTACTAGGTTCATATCATTTTCAATAGTGAGTCAATTATGCAACCATGACATGGAGATATCAATTCTGTTTTTACCCCGCATCTCCACCATATATTTGTGAGTTTACTTTAAATGAAGTTAAAATTGATGAGAGATTAAATCTTGCTTCATTTTCATAAGGATCAAGATATGTATTAGAAACGAATCCTTGTTAGTAAAAACACTATCATTCATATAATCAGGAATCATTTTATTAAATCCATTTCTTTAAAGAATATTCTTCACATAGGTGTATGAGAGATGTATTTCATATGTCAACAATGATGAGAATTAAACTCGTTATGACACATGCTTTATTAAGTCCGGAAGAGGATAATGTATCGAGAAACTCCGATTTTTAAGAGAATCCGAAAACGAAATTAAGACTTTCATGCATTCGGACGAGACTATGCTATTGATTTTCAAATATGATCATGAAGACAAAACATGCTTATCATCATGGAAATTTTTATATTCATACACAATTTCTAACATGTAATTGTGTAAAATCATCATAGCAATTAAGTGAAATTGATCAATCAATCAATAAAGTCCGAAAAATAATTTCAACAAGTTTATGTATTCGGACACATCAACATTCCTAATTCTCTTCTTATGAAATCAAATTGTTCTTCACTTAGAGGTTTTGTAAAAATATCAACTAGTTGATGTTTAGTGTTATGGCAATAATAATATCATGACAATGTCATGACTCATCAACTGCATTGGTATATCATTTTCTCAAATCATATTTATCATGAAAATCAAGGCACAAGGTTTTCAAAGTCGTTATAAAAACATTTAGTTTCAATGTAAAATCCGACAATGAATAACGAGATTAAACAATGAGAGATGTTTGTAACTCTGCATATGCTCACAAATAAATACATCAGGTAACCATATCAAGGATCAAGGCAAAGGGCATCATGGTGAGTAACATAAAGAGTTTACAATAACAATAGGTGATTGTGTTCACATACAAGCTCATTCAAGAGGTGGAAAATTAAAGTGCCTAAATAAAGAGTCAAATTATCGATGAATTTGCTGCAGCTCAGATAGGATTTGATATTGTCGATGTTCAAGCTGTTCTTGTCTTTGTTCAAATCGGTCCATCCGAATCCCAATATCTTCGATAGATGATGCAGTAGCTTGCTCAAATGAATGTGTTTCCTCAAAGGGACAGATCGGAGGAGATTGAGTACCCCTAAAGACTGGTGTTTCCGGTTCCGGTTCAGGTTGGGGGGGATCGGTTCTTCTAGGCATTCTAACCCAGTTACCATTTCTATAAACACATCTTAATCGGTGAAGTAGATTTTTATTTATTATGCTAAACCTATCTACTTTTATTACTTCTTCTTCCGGTGGTATTGGAATATCGTATGCTTTCAGTATTCTAGTGATTATACCACCATATGGAAGCATAGGTCTTTCTTAGATAGTTCTAATATGTTTTGCTGGATAAGATAACCAAGACAGATGTCATGTCCTTTCATGATCCAATACATAGTTCCTAATTCTATTTGGCTTACTTCATCATGACGGTATTGTTTAGGGAGAATGATGCTAGTTAGGATATGATGAAGTACCTTAGTGTTTAGTGGTAGTAGATGTTCACAACTTTTAGGAACAAATGCTAAGTTGGGATTGGCAAAAATTGTTCCTAAGGCTTCAACATATGTTGTCCCAATAGTTTCATCATCCCATGATCCTCTAAAATAAAGTCCTCTATTTTTTAGGGGAATGCCTATCATGTCGCAAATGAATTTATCCGTAATGGAGATGTGTTGTCCTAAGAGATAGGTAGACATTCATTCTTCTTCATCTACTTGTATATTGTTGCAAAATAGTCTAACAAGTCTTGGATAGATGGGTTCACTAATTTATAAAATAGGGAGTAGATCTAAGTTTGCAAACCATTGGATTATCTCTAGTCTCGTAGTTCATTTAAATCTACATGTTTTCCCTTATTGACACTCCTAAGTTCGAAAGAGGAAAACTTTTCAGCATGATATTTTGAATCGAAAAGGGTAAAATCAAAATCTTCCACTAATCTCCTCTTCCCTTTGTCCCTTAAGGATCTTCTAGACCCCATAACTACTGCTTAGTGAGATCTTCAATAGAAGGAGAGATTGTTGATCTTTTGCTTCAAAATGAGGAGTATTTGGGATGGTATGAGGGGTGAAATGGAGGTGGCGAAGCTTTGGAAGAGTAAAGAGGGGAAGGGAGTGAGTTGGGGTCGGTTCCACCGCCGGCCCTAGCTCGGGTTAAAAAGAGGCAGAATTGCGGGCGGTGCAACCACTTGCAACACGTGATAGCCGGAGGTGCTACCTCCAATTGGGGCGGTGCCACCACTTGCAGGCGGTGAGCACTTGTTCTGACTGTAGTGTGATCTGATTTGAATGTTTTTGACTTAAGAAGAATTTTCATTTAGAGCAATCAACTTTACTTACGTAATTACGTAAGAATTTTCATTGTAAGATAAGAAATTTTGCATGATCAAGATAGATCTTATGATGTGCATACTCTAAATGTCGTGCACATGTTTGTGATAGATTGTTCAAGTTAATAAGCCTTGCAAGTTCATGATATAGTTGGATTCGAAAGTAACGAACGGATGACATCAATGGGTTCGAAAATCCAGAGGATATGTGAAGTGAGAATCATGGGTTTCCAATTCTGAGGGATCAAATAGGATTGTATCTATATCGCATTTGTAATTTTAATTTTCTAATCCTCTTTTGTTATTTAGGCTAGAGAGCATCGCGAGTTCTTTTTGGATCTCAGGTCATGAATATCGAGAATCCAAATAGCAGGATATTATTTCTTGCTCCCAGCTTATGATGTTTTATGTCTTTACAAGAAAGGATGATCTTTAGGTACCCATTTTCTTTTGGGTGCCTCAAAAATAGATCTACATTTTTTATCATGTTGCATAGAATTTATCATGGTTCCTTTAGGAACCCAAATTAATCTGTTCGGACTAATTTTCTTGAATGGACAATAATACGTTTTGTGTCCAAGTTTGCAACAAAAGTTGCATTTGCTTTGGTGTCGAACATGTAAGATGGGGCCTTTTATGAAGGTGGTTGGATTTTGGTGATGACTTCTCACAAATCCGATTCCACTTCTTTTGGGAACGTGACCCTTGTTTGCAAGGATCATGTTCAAAGACTTGCTACCAACCTCGAATTTCTTCAAGGTGTCTTTAAGTAGCGAGTTTTCCTTTTGGAGAGTTTCTAGATCATGGCATTTTATGCATGAACCTAAACTATCATGATATTCAGTTTTTAACTTATCGAAATTACAAGTAAGACTATCATGCTCCTTTTTTAGCAATTTGTATTTTCTGCTAATAATCTTGCATTCATCAAATAAGTCATGGAAGGCATTTAATAATTCATCAAATGATAAATCTGCATCTATTAAATTCGTTACCTCCTCTCCGATGGCCATTAAGGCGTAATGAGCAACTTGCTCGGTGTTGGACTCCTCTTCTTCGAACGCGCTCGAGTCATCCCACGTTGCTTTGAGCGCCTTCTTCTTTGATGTTCTCTTTTTGACTTGGGGATAATCACTTTTGTAGTGTCCCGGCTTTTTGCACTCGTAGCAAATAACTTGGTCCTTCTTGGGTTCAAGTTTATTTTTTGTGTCATTCTTAAACTTGTTTCTTTTAATGAATTTTTTAAATTTTCTTGTTAGAAGTGCCACGTCATCGTCATAGTCCTCATCACTTGAGTTTTTGCTCAAGTGGTCTTCTAAAGTTCTGAGTGTCATATCCTTCCTGTTCTTTGGAAGGATGTCTTCTTGCTCTTCATGAGCTTTGCAAGTCATCTCGTAGGTCATTAATGACCCGATTAGTTCTTCAAGAGGGAAGTTGTTTAGATCTTTCGCCTCTTGAATAGCAGTGACTTTAGGATCCCAACTTTTAGGAAGGGATCTTAGAATCTTATTTACGAGCTCAAAATCCGAAAAACTTTTTTCGAGTCCTTTTAGACCGTTGACGACATCCGTGAAACGGGTAAACATGTCGCCAATAGTCTCACTCGGTTTCATCCGGAAAAGTTCGAAAGAATGTATCAAAAGATTGATTTTTTACTCTTTCACTCTACTTGTGCCTTCGTGAGTCACTTCGAGTGTGTGCCAAATATCAAATGCGGTTTCACAAACCGAAACACGGTTGAACTCATTTTTATCAAGTGCACAAAATAATGCATTCATAGCCTTTGCATTAAGAGCGAAAACCTTCTTCTCCAATTCATTCCAATCGATCATTGGAAGAGAAGACTTCGAAAATCCATTTTCGATAAGATTCCAAAGTTCAAAATCCATAGAAATAAGAAAGATCCTCATTCGGGTCTTCCAATAGGTGTAGTCCGTCCCATTGAACATGGGTGGACGTGTAATAGAATGGCCCTCTTGGTTTCCGGCGTATGCCATCTCTCTTGGGTTTTAATCCGTTTGAGAGTTAAACTCGCTCTAATACCAATTGTTAGGATCAAGAGCACTAAGAGGGGGGGGGGGGTGAATTAGTGCAGCGGAAAACCTTCTACGATTAAAAAAAAAACTGCGTTCGTTCAATAAAAGTGATTTTAGTAAGAAAGTCGATTCGTAAATCACTTTAACTTTTGATTAAGCGAGATGTAGCAAAGATATAAATGCGGTTTGCAGTTATGGTTCAAATCAGATAGTAGGCGCAAACTGAAATATGATATTCATACGAAAAAAACTGATTTACGTCTAAATGCTGATTCGTAAATCACTTGATTAAGCGAGATGTAGTTAAAGCAAGGATATAAAGGTAGTTTGCAATTATGATAGAAATCAAAACGTAAACGCAAACTGAAATATGATGATCGTACGATAAAACTGATTTACGTCTAAACGCCGATTCGGAAAGTGCAAAGCTTGAAACCCAATCGTATATGCGCAGAAAGCAGTAAGCTTTTGAGGAGGTTTGCAGTAAAGATAATATGCTCAAAGATGCAAACCGAGATTTAGAGTGGTTCGGTCAATCTTGACCTACATCCACTTTTGGCTTCCTCCACCGATGAGGTCACCGACGTCCACTAGAGGCCTTCCTTCAATAGGCGAAGGCCAACCACCCTTTTACAGTTTCACTCCTTTTGACGGGCTTAGGAGACAACCCTTACAGAATTTTCTCTCCTCTCTTTAAAGATCAGAACTTGGAAGAAAAGAGGGAGAATAACTTTTGGCTTTTACAATAATTTTGAGCTCTAAAAATCACAGAATAAGATCAGGATTTCGGTGTGTTTGAGTGCCCTTTTAGTGCTGAAAGGGTGGGGTATTTATAGGCCCCAACCCAGTTTGAATTCCGAGCTCAAAACTGTCAATTCCCGGAATTTCGGGATCTGGCGGTTGCACCGCCTAACTAAGGCGGTTGCACTGCCTGGCAGAGCTCGAAGACTGAGCCTCTGGGTGGTGCCACCTCCTATCAGGGGCGGTTGCACCTCCTGCCAGAACTCGAAGACCGAGCTCAGGCGGTGCCACCGCCTGACTGAGGCGGTTACACCTCCTACCAGAGCTCGAAGACCGAGCTCCGGTGGTGCCACCTCCTGTCAGGGGCGGTTGCACCGCCCAGTCTCGCTCGGAGACTGAGCCCAAGCGGTGCCACCGCCTGGCTAGGGCGGTTCAACCGCCTGGCAGAAATCAGGGTCTGAATGGGTTGATCCATTCGACCCAATTTGGGTGTTTCAGGGGCCCAATTGCCCCAAGATTAAGTTAATGGGATCACCTCCCATTTCCAACTTAATCATTGTGCTAACTACGATGTTTCCTAAGATATTTACTGCAACTTGCTCCGGTGCATCAATCGCTTCTTCCGGCGAGCTTCCGGCGAACTTCCGTCGATCATCCGATGAACCCTCGGTGATGCTCCTGCGGACTTCCTGCAAACTCCTGGACTTGCGACGATCCACTTAGCGAGTTCCGACGAGCTTCTTTGGCAAGCTCATGGACTTCTCGGATTTGTTCCCGCAGAACCTCCGACGACTGTCTGAACTTCCGTCGAACTCTCGAATTCCCAACGTGATCATTGTCTTGACTCCGGCGCAACTCCTACTGCATATCTTACTTTCATCGTAGTTAATCCTGCACACTTATCTCAACATATAGATTAGTTAACAAATGACAATTGACTTCATCATCAAAATCCGAGATTCAACAGTAGCTCCTGAAGTCCCCTGACTTCGCTGTAATTAGTGCACCATTGTCTGGATCCTGGGCCTTTGCCCCTACCAACACAATTTCTGCTGCACACCGCTTCCTTCATGGCAACTTGAATGGCAACACTGTGGCATATTCTTCAAGAGTACTCGCCTCCGCATCCTCTTGCCTCTTGCCAAGGCCTTCTAAACCCAACTTTGCCTCTGTAAATTGAGTCACCTTAGTTCCTCCATCAAATGCTTTTCCGAGATAAGGTGTATGTGCCCAGAAGCTCCCTTCGTCTTTGGCACTATGCAAGATGACTCTGCTCTGTCAGAATGAAGGACCTATAGAACAACATGATCCTGCTCTTGCCTCTGCAAGAGTTCATGTCCTTGACCTCTGTCCAAGGAAAGCACTGTGCCTCTTCTCCATGTTCCATCTTCTATGCTGGCTTCCTTCATACGGCTTGGGTACTTCGCCAAGTTACACCCAAGTTGCTCCGCTCCTCGTTTTTTGCATTGAGTTGATGGTGGCCCTCGCGCCCACCATTCCATGGGTCAACCCTCCCTTGAGTCTGATCTCCATATCAACTCTAAGTGTGCCTTTATATGTGTTGCTTTGGGTCGCTCCCCCACTTGATCTCGCGATGCATCCACCAATGTATTCTCTCGAGCGAGATCATGCGATGACTCTTCGCCGCTTGCTCAATCTATTGAACTTCGTGGAGTTGTTGTTTGTTGAGGTACTCCTCCTCAACATGTGAGGTCCGTCCCACATGATTCTCCCTTTGGAGAGCCAGGACTTATCCCTCCTGGATAATTATCCCATTGGAGCAATATCTCTCTTCGTTTTGGAGACCACCATCCCCTTAGACTACTCTGATTTGCTGAACAAACTGTGCATTGTTCTGCCTCCTGCAAACGCACTTGCTAGATTGCGACTCCACGTCAATATAGCCCCTGCTGTACCACTCAAGGCCTAGTAACATGCTGAACTCATTGCACACTTCAGCCTCCTACGGATGTATCCTTCATATGTCGAAGAGAAAGTTTTAATGCTCCATGGCACCGAGTTTTGGTTGCCTTGGGATGGCCGTGAACATTCCATTGTCCGCATACAAGCCCATGTATGAGTACCGAATTCTTTGAGTTAGCAATTCCCCTCATCTCTGTGAGCTTTGCATAACTCTTTCGGTCACTGAGCAACTCATTTCACCTTACATGGTCTCATCCTTTACCAAGCGTCTCGCTTGCCTTGAGCACCATCAAGTATAGTTGTCAACGTTGAGCCGTAGCTCAAACTCAACCATGCCAACTTTTGTGCGCTCCGCACTCTTCCAAGCTTGCCTGTTCTCATGATGCCTCTTGTGTGAAGGGTTGGCCATTCCTCTGAATGCCAATCTCAGATACTTGCTCCTCCAAGCGACTCATTTTTCCTACATCTCCATGCCCGTTTTCCCCCAAACGGCCACATGTGTGCTAATTGCCCTCAACGCAGCCCCGTTAGGTTCCCCACGTTTGCATGCTAAGTGTTTCTATGAGTGCTTATCCCACTCCGATACCATCTGTCACAGACTTAGCTGGTTTTGCCTAAGTCGTGCGGCACCCTTGCGTGTCCGTCTGCAAAGGTCAGCCTCCCCGAAGCCTCCCATGGTCCCTTAGAACCCACAAAAGAGAGAACGGGATAGAGAAAACGCCTCACTCGAGATCCACAAGCAAACATTCCAGGAAATACTTCATAGACAATGCAAATTATAAACATACTTTACAAGCTCTGAACAGTTGCACAACAAAGGGTCAAAATGATCCACTACATACCGAAAATCTCTCACAAGTGTCCACATGACACAACCTTTATTTACAAGCCTAAAGCTGCCACCAAACCCAACTAAAATGGGATTATTAAGCCATCGGTCGTCTCTCTACATGCTGTGCAAAACATGAACATACCAAAAGACATGAACATACATAAGCATTACATCAAACATCCTGTTTCAAAGTTTGTCCGTGACAAAATGCAGGAAACTTCCCGCCAAAACGTAGAAACTTCCCGCTAAATGCAAAGACTGCTCGTCAAGGTAGGAGCCATCGAAGGACGATGATTTCTCGCACAAACTGACGTGGCAAGTCACGCCACTCAGCCGCATCAGTAATATAGTTCCCGAGTCATGCAACTTAGCCGCATCAGTCATGCTATGCTCGAGTTGTGCCACTCGACCGCATCAATCATGCTACGCTCGAGTCGTGCCACTCGGCCGCATCAGTCATACAGTGCTCGAGTCACGTCGCTCGGCCGCATCAGTCATGTTGCGCCCGAGTCACACCGCTCGGTCGCATCAGTCATGTTGTGCCTGAGTCGTGCGGCCGCATTAGTCATGCTGTGCTCGAATCGTGCCACTCGGCTACATCAGTCTTATAGTGCCCAAGTCACGCCACTTGGCCGCATGTTAGGACTCTAGCTTGGAGAGTCCTAATTGAGAGGGACAATCATGTAAAAATGTTAGGACTCTAGCTAGGAGAGTCCTAATTGAGAGGGGCATTCTGTTAGGACTCTAGCTAGGAGAGTCCTAATTGTGAGGGGCATTCATGTATGAGGTTTTTTCTTGGAGAAGAATTAGGAGTTGTAAGGGAATAGGAGTCTTGAGTAGGAGTCCTATTAGGAGTTGGCTAGAAGTAAGAGTCTTAAGTAGGAGTCCTATTAGGAGTTAGGGTTTAGAAGCCCTATAAATAGCCATGTATTCCTTCTCTTTTAATAAGCAATAGATGAATCTTTTCTGCAGCCTTTGAGCAGCAACTTGGAGGGAGGAACCCCTATAGAGTTCCAAGGAGGCCGATCCCCTAAAGAGATCAACCCCAAGTTTAGAATCTGCAAGGGTTCTAACACCTGGTATCAGAGCAGCGTTCTTGGCATCTCGCTGCCCTTTCACAGCCATCCATCAACCCTCCACAACCATCCAAAGCAATTCCCACAATTGCTTAAAAGATCGTCACCGAATTCCGCCATCATCTCCACCACCACGGATCATCCTTTGATCTCCCCGTGAATTGCAACAGGTTCTGGTTTCCTACCTTACTGCTGCTGCAATTTAGTTATCCTTATTCGAAAATCCAAAAAAAAAAAAATCGTTCCTATATTGCTGCATAAACTTTTCGTCACAAAGTTTTCATCTCTACGACGAAAGATATATTGCAGAATTCCAGCCGCATAGCACTATCTGTTTGATCTTGCTACTGTGCTTTTTCTATCCAAATTTCTACGAAATTTTTATGACATCTTTGACACTTCTTAACAGTGGATTTCCCTTTGGTTTCATCAAAAAATTCTCAATATAAACTACTGATCTTTTATGTCCAATCTGCTGCACTTGAATTGCAGAATTCAAGCCGCATAGCACCATCTGTTTGATCTTGCTACTGTGCTTTTTCTATCCAATTTTCTACGAAATTTTTATGACATCTTTGACACTTCCTAACAGTAGATTTTCCTTTGGTTTCATCGAAAAATTCTCAATATAAACTACTGATCTTTTATGTCCAATCTGCTACACTTGAAAATCTATGCTGCAGAAAATTTCAACTGCATATCGTTGCCTTAACCCATCTATTTGCAATCTTTTTTGAATGAAATTTCTTATAGACTTCATATATCATCTTGGCTTCCATCTAAGATTGATCTATTAAGAAATTCATCTCTAAAAACGATTTTATGTTGCTGCAAATTTTCATCGTAACCCGCTGAAATTTTTCGACGATAATTCTGCAATTGCAACTTGCACCAATTTCTTTGCTGTTATACTGCCGAAATTTTCTTGATTAAATTAGATATCCTTGCTGTCATATAAACTGTGATTTTGCTATCAATTCCCTCCTCAATTCTCTTAAGTTTTTGGTGGAAATTACGTCGAGAAACCGTTGTTTCTTCGACGACAATTCTACTCTTACAAGACAGCACATACTTGCTGCAACTTCCACGGATTTCTGTCAAACCTTTGCTACCATCTACCACAGATCCAAAACTTTCATCCAGAGCCCTAAAACTCTACCAAACCACACCCTCAAACTGCACCCAAAACAGCCACAAAACAAGCCTAAACCGTAGCCTACATCCACCAATCCACCAACACTTTCGACCATCACTTCTCTCAACCTATACATGCCTTTAACCCAACAGCAAAAGAGAGATCTTAACATCATTGATTTGGGGCCATATACTATGGCATCTAAGGAGGCAATCAATGCTAAATTCGAAGCCTTGGAGGCGCGAATGGAGGATAAGATTCGGACGCTCTTTACCGAACTCAGATTGGGCCGACCACTAAGCCCGAAGAAATCATATCAAGGAGAGAGCTTTGCCCAATCACACCAAGCCCGAAGAGATGACTTCCAAGAGAGGGGAAGCTCTATGACCAACCCCAACTATCCATGCATGAGAGTGGACTTCCCAAGATGGGAAGAAGGAGACCCGATTGGTTGGATTTCGCATGCGGAGCGATATTTTCGGTACCACAAAACCGCGGATGTATCTATGGTAAAAATTGCAGCTATACATCTTAAAGGGGATGCTATTCAATGGTTTGACTGGTTTGAACATACTTATGGAGTCCTTTCATGGCGACAATTCAAAGAAGAACTGCTGATTCGCTTCAGACCAACCGATTACGAGAATATTGACAAACAACTAGCAAAGATCCGACAAACCTCCACCATTCAGGAGTACCAAACCAGGTTTGAAAGGTTATCTAATCAAAATCATGATTGGTCTCAAAAACAGCTATTGAGGACCTTCATTGAGGGCTTGAAGCCGGAGATCCGAGGAGAAGTTAAAGCGCGACAACCGTATACGCTTATGGCAGCCATCTCTTTCGCACGACATCAAGAGGAGCAATTGAACCATGAAGCTCGGAGGACTAGGGTCACTCCTCAACCAGTAATATTGAAGCCCTCAGCCCCCCCTACTGTCGACCAAGTCCCTGCACCAAAGAGGTTAACAGGAGAAGAGCTTCGGGAGCGATATGCGAAGGGGTTATGTTGGCATTGTGACGAGCCGTGGAGCCGTGAGCATCGCTGCAGTAAAGGTGGACTTCTTATGATTGAACCGATAGAAGAAGAGGTCATTGAACATCCAAAAGAGAGCTTTGAATATGAAGAAGAAGATGCAGAAGAAGAGCCACAACCGACCGAAGTTACGGTACATACACTAGCTAGCTACTCAAACCCGCAAACGATGAAAATTGGAGGCCTTCTCAAACAACAACCAATCACTGTTCTCATCGACACGGGCAGTACTACTAACTTCCTAAATAGTAAGCTTTCTGTTCGGATATCATTACCTATCGAGAATCGCTGCAGGTTTGATGTTAAGGTCATCGACGGACGGATTTTGAATTGTGATCATAGGCGCTTGCAGGAGAAACTATTGCTGCAGGACCAAGAGATAATTGCAGATTTCTTCCTTCTCCCTCTTAACAATCATGAGGCCATGCTCAGAATTAAATGGTTGACGACATTAGGTGATATTTCTTGGAATTTTATGAAACTAATTATGAAATTTTACAGTAAGGAGAAACATGTGACATTGCACGGGAAACGTGGGGGCGACATAACAACGATTTGCACACAACAAATGGAGAATGTTTTGCATAAAGCATGCAGCGGCTTTTTAGTACAACTTGAGCAGCAAACTAAGGGAGAGCCAACAGAATTTGAAGATCCAAATCTACTTCCTTTGCTTGCTGAATTTTCAAATATATTTGACGAACCGCGCAACCTACCTCTTACCTATCGGCATGATCATTGTATAATGATTCTTCCAAGCAAATCTTCAGCAAATGCTCAGCCATATCAGTATCCATATCTCCAGAAGGATGAAATAGAAAAGATTATAAAAGAAATGCTCGAAACAGGAGTTATTCGGCCAAGTTGCAACCTCTACTCTTCGCCGGTGCTACTTGTACGCAAGAAGGACGGAACAAGGCGAATATGTGTTGATTACCGAGCTCTCAATGGCATAATCATCAAGGACAAATACTTTATTCCAATAGTAGATGAATTACTAGATGAAAGGGAGCACAAATCTTTACAAAGCTGGACCTTTGATCCGGGTATCATCAAATACGAGCATGCGAAGAAGACATACGGAAAACCACCTTTTGAACACACAACAACCACGAATTTTTGCTTTCTTCAACAAAAGGTGGAATATCTTGGGCATATCATATCAGAGGAAGGTGTGGCAGTGGACCCCTTCAAAATTGGAGCAATGCAAATCTGGCCGACCTCGAGAAACATAAAATTGCTACATGGCTTTCTGGGTTTAACAAGCTACTACCGCAAGTTCGTGAAAAATTATGGAAAGATTAGTGCACCACTTACTTCCTCACTAGAAAAAGATGTCTTCCAATGGTTGGACAGAGCCTCCGCTGCCTTCGACAAACTTAAGGCAGCCATGACGACGACGCCGGTGCTAACACTACCAGATTTCAACCGACCCTTCATTATTGAGGCCGACACATCTGGAGTTAGAATTGGAGCCATTCTCATGCAAGATGGTCGACCGCTCGCATACACTAGCAAGGCATTATCTCCCTTCGATCAAAATATGTCAACATATGATAAGGAGATGCTCGCCATTGTGCGCGCAGCAACGAGGTGGAGATTGTACTTGATCAGGCGATACTTTCAAATCAAGACCGACCATAAAAGCCTAAAATATCTCTTGGAGCAGAAGATATCTTCCCCCGAGCAGCAAAAATGGGTAACAAAACTTCTTGAATTTGATTTTGAAATAACTTACAAAAAGGGGAAAGAGAATGTTCTTGCAGATGCGCTTTCGCAGCTACCCGAGCAAGTTGAAGTTTCGACCGTTTCACTTCCGACCAGCGACTTCCTTGAGGATATTAAGATGGAATGGCAGGAAGATTCAGATACTAGTAAGATTATAAAAAAATTGGAGGAAGCACCAAGCCCCATGGCTCATTACAATTGGGACTCAAAAGAATTACACTATAAGGGACGCATTGTGCTTGTGACAAATTCTACTTGCATCTTCAATAGCAGATTTTGGACAAAGTTATTCTATATGCAGGGTACTAAATTGAAAAGGAGTATGACATATCACCCACAAACCAACAGCCAACCGGAAGTTTTAAATAGGTACTTGGAGACAGCCCAAAGCCACCCACCAAATATGACTACCCAAAGAGAACTCCAGACCCAGCCAAGTGCCATTATTGATCGACGGATCGTGACTCGACGACGACGACCCACTAATGAAGTGCTAATACGGTGGGCGAACCTACCAAAAGAAGATACCACTTGGAAGAACTTTGACGACTTGAAGATCAAATTCCCAGAATTCATGAATCATCAGCCTCGAGGACAAGGCTGATTTGAAGAGGGCGGGTCTGTTAGGACTCTAGCTTGGAGAGTCCTAATTGAGAGGGACAATCATGTAAAAATGTTAGGACTCTAGCTAGGAGAGTCCTAATTGAGAGGGGCATTCTGTTAGGACTCTAGCTAGGAGAGTCCTAATTGTGAGGGGCATTCATGTATGAGGTTTTTTCTTGGAGAAGAATTAGGAGTTGTAAGGGAATAGGAGTCTTGAGTAGGAGTCCTATTAGGAGTTGGCTAGAAGTAAGAGTCTTAAGTAGGAGTCCTATTAGGAGTTAGGGTTTAGAAGCCCTATAAATAGCCATGTATTCCTTCTCTTTTAATAAGCAATAGATGAATCTTTTCTGCAGCCTTTGAGCAGCAACTTGGAGGGAGGAACCCCTATAGAGTTCCAAGGAGGCCGATCCCCTAAAGAGATCAACCCCAAGTTTAGAATCTGCAAGGGTTCTAACACCGCATCAGTCATGCTACGCCTGAATCATGTCACTTGGCCGCATCAGTCATATAGTGCCCGAGTCACACCGCTCGGCCGCATCAGTCATACAATCCCTGAGTCCTACCAGCCGCATTAGTCCTATAGTGCCTGAGTCATGCCACTCGGCCGCATCAGTCATGTTGCGCCCGAATCGTGCCACTCGGCCGCATCGATCATTGTAACATCCCCCATTTTTAAAAATTTAGTAAATGCTTGTTGGTAAATATGAGGATTATTTAATAATTTTTTTTATATTAAATGATATTATATTAGAAGTTTATGGCTAGGGACCTAAATGTGAATATTAAAATTTTGATATGATTTATGAAAGATTCAGATTTAAGTTAAAGAAAAGAAAATAGTGGATGTGTACTAGCTAACCTAATGGTGCCACCTATGTTTATTCTATGGATTATGGAATATATGGAAATGACTTGAACATTTTTTCAATGACACATCTTAGGAACCTACCATTATTCATGACCACATTAGCACCCTAGGACAGCACGCCTCAGTCAACACAAATCCTGCAAAGGTCGGGCAGCGCTGACTAAGCATAGCGTCGTCCCGAAGAGGTCGGGACGGCACCGAGTGAGTACCGCGCCGACCCGCAAAGGCCGAGTTGGCACAGCGCCGTCCCACAAAGGCCGGGACGACATCGACCGTGCATAGCACCATCTCGCAAAAGCCGGGACGACGCCGATCGAGTACAATGCCGCCCAACAAAAGGCCGAGATGGCACCGACTGTGCACAACGTCGTCCCGCAAAAGTCGGGACGACGTCGATTGAATACAGCGCCGCCCAACAAGAGGCCGGGATGGTGCCCGCCAAATACCACGCCGTCCCGCAAAGGCCAGGACGGCGTCGGCCACTCCCAATGCCATTCCGAAATGTTGGAACGACACCCGCAGAGTGCCCCCCGACCCGCAAAGACCGGGACGACGCTAAACCGAGTACAACATCGACGGTAATAAACAACCCAAGTATGATCGATCCCCTTAAGGGGAAGATTAAAACCCCTAGAGGGGTCAGACAACAGAGGTTCATCTCTGGTCATCATAGAGACACCTTTTAGAGCTCACATGCTCCGAAAGGGCAAAACCATATGGGTATGCCCATCGCCCAAAGCGAATAATTCCTCACGAGCCTATGAGCTACACCAATGACCGACCGACCAAATGGTCCCTTATCAAATGTCAAGATATATTAGAAAGAAATACAATGGTGAATAATATAAATTGTCTTGGTATGTGTTCCAACATCACAGCTGTTTTTTCCCGACAATTGGAGCAATTAATTTCCAAATAAATATATAAGAGCTATTTTTTCAACAATTCAAAATATCGATCTCGAGAAAATGCAGAAAATTTAGGGGGAAAAAGTTCATACAGAAGTGAAAACCTCGAATGAATACAAATTTAATTATTACTATTCAACATCTCAGAGCAACAAGCATGGCTGGAACAATTACACTTTGCCAACACAAGTCCGAAAGAAGATCGATCAATTATTTACGTGGACTAGTAGTTTTATCTTTTGCATCCAACAGTTTTAAATAACACCAAAAGAAATAATTCCAATTAAAATGATATGTTACATGAGAATTCACATGTCCCCAATTTTCCTCAGAAGAACAAAAAAAAAAACACTATTAACTTAATTCGAGCAGAATTAAGTTATGATTAGAAACGTGGCCCATCCGGTTCCCAAAATCAAGTCAACGCCTCGTAACATTATTCTACTATTGAATCCGAAAAAAAATGTGGCAATTTGATCGAGATTTGTTAGCTGTCACCACTACTGCCCGTTTCGATCGACAGGAAGAGGGAAGAGACAAAAAGAGACGCAAGGGAGGGAGGGAGAGAGAGAGAGAGAGAGTCAACAACCAAGAAAGCTGTGGAATCGACCCGAAGGCGTCGGTGGGGGCGGTGATGTCTTCATCTGCGATTCCGCAGCAAACCAAGCAGTAGATCCGGAGGCAGCTACGCCTGCAGGAGGGAGAAGGCAAGCAAGCGGCAGCGCCGTACGTCACGCCCCTCCCAGATCTCGGGATCCGCTTCGTTGTGTGGGTGCCACGACAAACTTGCTTCGGATCCAAGTTGTCGTCATCCTGCTCCAAGGCAAGCTTGCTTCGGATCCAAGTCGCCGCTGCCATGGCACCACTGCCATGACCCCTGCTCGGATCTCGCCAGCGGATCCCTGCTCCCGGTTCCCCGATGGACGCTGCTTCCCGGCCCGCGGTGGTCATCGACAACGGCACCGGGTACGCGTTTGACGTGCTGGTGTTAGATTTCTTTCCGGTGCTTTGTGATTCCACGGTTGTGATTTTGTGAACTCAAGAGTTGAAAACATTGAAAGCTATAATCAATTATGTCAAATGTAGATGCATCATTGGGTCAGAGTAAAGATAAAGAATCTGCAAAGTGATTTCTTTCGTCTCTGATAAATCGATTGCAATAGAAGCACAAAGCTACAACAAGACATACCAATGTTCTTCACGATGACAATATGAATCATGTGCTCATGGTTCTTTTTTTTCCTTCAATTATACAGAAAAGCTGCGAAATTGATTTGAAGGTTTGTTGGGAAGTTCAGCTTAGAGTTAGAAGTTTTGTGTCAAACGTAGATGCATTTTAGGGCTAGAAAGAGATGTAGAGTTCGCTATGTGATCACTTTCTTCCCTGATGAATCAATTGCAGTAGAAGAAGCTACATAAGACATTTCCTTGTTATTGTTATGCTAGAGTGGGATGTTAAATTGACTCCTAGAGTTTGGCCTGAAACCCTATCAGCAGCAATATTGAAGCCTAAAGTTGAAACTACTTAATCCAGCAACCTAAGAATTTAGTCAGAATCTCAAGCTAAATATCAGACCTGTTTGACTAGTAGACCAGTGAATATGTAGCTTTCTATTTTTTTACCTGTGACCCTGACTGTTAACTAGCTGCAAGCATGGTGAATATGTTATCATGAGATTAGCACCTTATAGGGATTGACATTATGGATGTTTAAAGGTCTGCTAACTTGATTATTCAATGTCTTGATGGATAAGGTATTCTTGCGACACAGTACTGCTCTTCTAAGTACTTTGGTATCATATTGATAAGTTGTTTGTGATTAGTAAGGGTTTGTGCATTTAACACAAGGCCAACAAAATCATATGCTTTAGATGCTCATATGTTTTGAGCAAAGTTAAGAGTACAACAAAGACTCAGAACACTGCAACAGAAACTATCTTCTTACTGCCTTCTAATGGTTCGACGAGCCGGCTAACACTGTAGAAATAGGAGACAAATTCATATTCAAGTTGATCAGACTAAATAAAATATCATCTTTCTTTAAGCCTCAATGATTTGAACATACTTGTGTCCCAGAGCGGACTTTTGGCTCTCATCATCTCTTTGAACAATGAAAAACCAACTCTAAAAGCTTTGAAATTCTAGCTTTCAAGGTGTTTCTTTCTTTCTATCCTTCTATTGTTTAGCTGGGTTGCAGGTGGCTTGACCTAATACCGAACTAAACCATATGGTAAACGGTGTTCTTGTGCGTCAGTGTAAACCCACTATGATTGATGTGTGTGATATTCTAAAATGTGAACAGACAAACTAAAATTTTGCTGATTAAAATCTCACTAGATGGATCTTCACGTGAAATATTTTTGACTCTGAGGGGATTGCCATCTTCATGCTCATCTACTCAGACTTACTGTTAGTAGTTATATTTTTATGAGGTGAGCTACCTATTATTGTTATTTTACTTTCTTCACTGGCCCAAATGTTTTATGCTTAGGTATACCAAGATGGGATATGCTGGCAATGTTGAACCTTGCTTCATCATACCTACTGTAGTTGCTGTCAACGAGTCTTTTTCAAATCAATCAAGGAGCTCTGCTAAGGGAAATTGGCTAGCACAGCATAATGCAAGTGTAATGGCCGATCTTGATTTTTTAATTGGGGAAGAAGCTTTAATGCGTTCTCGGTTTAGTACGGCATACAATCTTAGTTACCCAATTCGGAATGGTCAGGTAAACACATCATTGAGAAGTAGCAGTCATGTTTATGTACTCCCATAGTTGCCTTAGGTTTATAATGCCCTTTTACAGGTGGAGAATTGGGATGCAATGGAAAGATTTTGGCAACAATGTATCTTCAATTACTTGCGCTGTGACCCAGAAGATCATTATTTTCTTCTAACTGAGAGCCCACTTACTGCCCCTGAGAACCGTGAATATACTGGAGAAATCATGTTTGAGACATTTAATGTTCCTGGATTGTATATAGCTGTTCAACCTGTCCTTGCCCTTGCTGCTGGATACACTACTTCAAAGGTTATATCTAATCTACATGTCATGCTTGATTGTTGAAAATTATATATATTATCTTATTAATGCTCTTGAAGTGCTCATTGTACAAGGTACCATTCAAATTCAGTTTCTCATCTCCAATTTAGGAACTAATGATATCAAAATTTGCTAATATGTATATAGTTTTCTGGTTGTCAATAACTTCATGAAGCAAGTTTTCATGTTGCAGTTCTCAGTGCACATCGTATAAGTAGTTTTCTGAAATCAGGGCATGATACATAGACATGAGGAACATGCACTTGTTTATGCTTGTATGTGCTATTCAGGTTCATTGGACGTGTGTCCACAGGCACAGAGTACATCATACTCTGCAGTTCACACCCGTTTCCTTTTCTTTTATTAGCCTGCGTTTGGTCAACGAAATATAAGTGCTAGTTAGCATGGACTATTGGCACTTGTCATATAGATGTTCTAACTCCTAAGAACAGTTGCTTGCCTTTTGAGCTGATATTGTGTTAATAAGATATATGCAGAGTTGCATGGTTGCATACACTTAATTCTCTGAAAATCCTGAACATTAAGAGCCTCATGCATTGTGTTGCACTTTGTTACTGTTCATGGTATATTTGTGCATTTTGTTAGTTCAAAACATGTCTGGTTAGTGATATGGTGGTTCGTTTATTTATTTTCCAAATTTTGCAAATTCTTGCCTTAAAGATGAACTTGTCCACTGTAAAAACTATTATTCTTCCATTTTCAAGAACCTTCTCAATTGTTTAGGCATACGCAAATGCTGCTTTATTAGTTGGATGAATTAAAATTTGACTATAAATCTTCCTTTGTTGTCATGTGTTTCGTGTCCGCCTAACTTTCAAAGAAATTAGTAGTGAAGATAGAGAACATTGTAGCACCACTAATGAGTGTTGTTGTGACACGGGAATGCCTAATTTGCTACAATCTACTCATATGGACCTTGCTGATGCTATGGTATATTTTTCAGTCCACAATGTTGCCTCATAATTTTCAACTCAACCCACTCAATTATGACAGCTCATGAGTATATTCTCTACACAAAGTTAAAGTTGTTTCAAGATATTTTTCTTCATGGCTAAGGAACGCATTAAAGAAGTTAGTTACCAGTTGTAAGACACTTAAATCTCGTAATTCCCTATGCATGAAGGGTTGTTTCATGCACTAGTATTTATTTTGGTGTTCTAGGGTTAGAAAGGTTTTAGAAACAGATGATATTGGCATAAGCTCTCTTAGAGTGCTCTCTTAAACTCTGTATCTCTTGGATGCGTCATTGAGTGGTGAGTCTTTTGCTTTTAGTTCTATATTCTTGTTTATTATCCTTGGGGTGATGATTTTTTTGTATCCCTTTGTGATTTTAAACTTGGTGGTGAGCTATTTTTCGTTTTTATCGAAGTTTTTTCGTGAGTTCGCTCTTTTTCTATCCGAAAAGCTCATTCCAGCAAATATAATTGTGCTATCAACTTTTCTTCGTGAGTTCGTTAATTTTCTATCTGAAAAACTCATTCCAGCAAGTACAATTGTACTGTCGATTTTTTCTTTCGAAATCCATTCTGCATTTTACCCCCCCCCCCCATATCAATTTGGTGTTCGAGCTAAAAGCTAGAGATCATGACAAACCAGAATGGAAAAGATATAGTTGACGAAGGTAGTTGTCATGAAGATGATACTGAGTCATTAAGGCTGCAGCTATGAAGATTGTTGCGTAGTCTACAAGAAAAAAATGAAATAATTGAAGAACTTCGAAGTAGAAACAACCTGCATGAAAGTGATGTCCAAGAGTTTACTTCTGATGACGATACACCTCCTCTTCCAAGGGAGTCGAGAAGATTTCGGACAAGACATAGAGTTCAAGACGAGTGGCAGAATAAATATAACCCAAGATTGGAGATTCCAGAGTTTGAAGGTAAAATAAATGTTGATGACTTTATCGATTGGCTTAATACAGTAGAAAGAATTTTCGATTTTCACGAACTACCAAAACAAAAGAAGGTAAAATGTAACACCCCTGATTAGTCCCACATCGGAAGTGAGCAAGATTAAGATTGACTTATAAGGGTCTGATGAGTGTACTACTATAAACTTCAGCTTATGTATTTTGGTTAGTGGTTTAGACTAAACGAAGTTGATAGGCCAATTAACCCATCAGGCTCGGGTCATGACATTTGGTATCAGAGCCGACCTATTATTTGGGTATGGTGAGGGGGCTTGACATAAAACTTGTGTCACTCAAAATCAGATGGAATGCATTTTTTTGGTGGGAAAATCTGAAGAAACAAAGAGAACACGAGGGGAAGAGTAAAATTGTGACATAGGAGAAAATGAAAAGGGAGCTAAAGTTGTTCAACCGCAGCCATATTGGTCTTTAAATGATGTGAGCAAGTTGGTATTAAAAGTTGAAAAGCAACAGAAGTTTGAAAAGAGTTCTCAGTACGATTCAAAAGAAGGCTATATAAAAGGAGGAAGTTCCAAGCCTACTGTCCAAAGCAAGGTGATATCGAAGGTGCAAGGCAAGGGTGAAGGACCTGCTGGCAGCAAACAAACACATAATTCTTCTATGCTAAGTGGTCGAAAATGCTTCAAATGTCATGGTTTTCGGCATATTGCTTCAGATTGTCCAAATAGGAGGATTGTAACTTTGGTTGAAGTATTAGTGATGGAGGAGAAGATGAAGCCGACGACGAACCAAAATACGATGATGATGAGGAAGAGATTACTTATGCTGATCATGGTTTGTCTATGGTGTTGCAACGTAGCTTACAAGTGTCCTATGTGGTCGAGGATGAAAGTTGGGTTAGAAAGAACGTGTTTCACACTAAATGCACTTCTTTTGGCAAGGTGTGCTTGGTGATTATCGATAGTGGCAGCTTTGAGAATGTGGTATCTTTGGAGATAGTGCAGAAGCTAAAGTTGGATACAATCCCTCATCCACGTCCTTATCAATTATGTTGGCTGCAAAAAGGAAATGATATCAAGGTAACTGAAATATGTTTAGTTTCATTTTCTATTGGCAAGTATTATAAAGACAAAGTATAGTATGGTGTTGCTCCTATGGATGCTTGTCATTTGCTGTTGGGAAGACCATGACATTATAATAGAAGGGTGTTGTATGATGACTATAAACATATTTATTTTTTAAGGTGAACGAAAAGAAGATTATTTTGGCTCCTTTACAACATTCAGAAATCAATGCACCAAAAAAGGAGGTTAGTGCTTTTATGTCTTATGGTGAATTCAAGGGTGAATTAGACAAGGGTGGTCATGTTATGGCTCTAGTAGTAGTAGAGGCGAATGAACAACACAAGGAGACACCAGTAATCATGAAACTAATCCTGGTGTACTGGAAGAAATTCCACATGACCTTTCACCTTTGAGTGACATCCAATATCACATTGATCTTATTCCGAGGGCGATTCTACCTAATAAGGCAGCATACAGAATGAGTCCCAAGGAGCATGAAGAACTTCAAAGGCAAGTGGATGAGTTGGTGAAAAAGGGGTTAATTCGCGAGAGCATGAGTCATTGTGTGGTTCCAGCTTTGTTGGTGCCTAAGAAAGATGGTTCTTGGAGAATGTGTATGGACAGCTGCATCATCAACAAAATCACAATGGATTATTGTTTTCTCATTCCAAGGTTAGATGATTTACTTGATCAATTGTGTGATGCTTATATTTTCTCTAAAATTGATTTGAGGAATGACTATCACCAAATAAGAATGAGGCCTGGAGATGGGTGGAAAACAACATTTAAAACTAGAGAAGGCTTATATAAATGGTTGGTTATGTCATTTAGACTATCTAATGCTCCTAGCACTTTCATGAGATTAATGAATCACATACTTAAACCATGTATTGGAACTTTTGTTGTGGTTTACTTTGATGATATATTGGTGTACAACAAGACCGAAGAGGAGCATATGATTCATCTTAAAGAGATACTTTTTATTTTGAGATAGCAAAAGCTTTATGCTAATATGAAAAAGTATGATTTTTTTACTCATAGTGTAGTGTTTTTGGGATATGTTGTTTCGAAAAATTGAATCATGATGGATCAAAGCAAAATGGTTTTCTTTTTCGAGCTAATGTCTTGTGTGTTCCATCTTGTTCTTTGAGACAAGTAATTCTAGCTGAAGCTCATGGTGGTGTTTTGGGAGGACATTTCGATAGGGATAAGACTCTAGCTCTTGTTTAATCAAATTTCTATTGGCCTAAGATATTCAGAGATGTGAAGAGACGTGTAAAGCAATACTGAGTATGTCATTTGGCAAAAATAAGAAGTCAAAATTCTAGTTTGTACACTCCATTGCCAGTACCAAATGCTCCATGGGAGGAAGTGAGTCTTGATTTTGTTTTAGGACTGCCAAGAACTTAAAGGAACAAGGATTCTATCATGGTTGTTGTTGATAAATTTTCAAAAATGTCTCACTTTGTTCCTTGCAATAAATCAAATGATACATCTCTTATTGCTGATTTGTATTTTAAGGAGACTGTTAATGTATGGTATTCTAAGAATTATGGTGTCTGAACGAGACTCTAAATTTCTTAGTCATTTTTGAAGAAATCTTTAGAGGAAGCTGGATACTTCTTTGAATTTCAACAGCTCGCATCATCCACAAACCGATGGGCAAACTGAAGTAATGAACAAAAGCTTGAGAAACTTACTTAGAAGCTATGTTGTCTAGAACATTAAGCAATGAGGTTTCATTCTTCCACAAATTGAATTTGCCTATAATCGTTCCATGTATCATAGCATTGGCAAGAGTCCTTTTGAGATTGTTTATGATGCTAATCCTACTGGTCCTTTAGACTTGGTCCCTCATTCAACAACTAAGCAATTTAGTGGAGATGTTAATGAAAGAGCTAAGCAGATAAAGAAGCTACATGAGGATGTTAAAGCAACCATTAAGAAGCAAAATGAGAGGTACATATAAGCTGCCAACAAACACAGAAAACATGTGGAGTTTGATGCAGGTGATTTGGTTTGGATTCATCTAAGAAAGGAAAGGTTTCCACCAGGCAAATTTGGAAAATTGAAACCGAAGGCTGATGGTCCATTCAAGGTGCTTAAGAGAATTGGCAGAAATGCTTATGAGATTGAGCTACATGAAGATTACGGTGTGTCCCCAACATTTAATGTGGCTGATTTAAGTCCTTTTCAACCAGGGGAGATTAACATGAGAGTGTCTAATTTGCTATAATCTGCTCATATGGACCTTCCTGATGCTATGGTATATTTTTCAGCCTATAATGTTGCCTCATAGTTTTCAACTCAGCCCACTCAATTATGATAGCTCATAAGCATATTCCCTACACAAAGTTAAAACTGTTTCAATATGCTTTTCTTTATAGCTAAGGAACGCATTAAATGAGTTAGTTATCAGCTGTAAGACACTTAAATCTCGTAATTCCTTATGCATGAAGGGTTATTTTATGCACTAGTATTTATTTTAGTGTTCTAGGGTTAGAAAGGTTTTAGAAACTGATGATATTGGCAGAAGCTCTCTTGGAGTGCTCTCTTAAACTCCGTATCTCTTGGATGCATCCTTGAGTAGTGAGTCTTTTGCTTTTAGTCCTGTATCATTGTTTATTATCCTTGGGGTGGTGATTTTTCTGTATCCTTTTGTGATTTTAAACTTGGTGGTGAGCTATTTTTTGTTTTTATCAAAGTTTTTTCATGAGTGCGCTCCTTTTTTATCCGGAAAACTCATTCCAACAAATACAATTGTACTGTCGACTTTTCTTCGTGAGTTCGTTCATTTTCTATCCGAAAAACTCATTTCAACAAGTACACCTGTATTGTCGGTTTTTTCTTTCGAAATCCATTCTGCATTTTACCCCCTCCCCCGGTTTCATGTTATGAGGGATATGATTGAATGTTTACAGTTGGATAAGATTACTGCAACTATGGGTGCCATGCTGGGAGAAACACCAACAAAGATCGAAGAAGAAGACTATACATAATAAATCTAGCATATCAATTAGCCTGCTTCTTGAGCATTACAATAAAAGGATATTTTATATATTACTGGATTAGAAGCATGAAGTTTCTTCTGGAACTCAACCGTTCCATCTTTCTAAATGAACCAATTATTAACTCAACCAAGATATAGGTGATTACTCTAGCATCTTTCTTTGTAGATTCTTAATGAAGCTTATGATAAATGTAGCTGGTCATCTGTATCTGGACCATTTTTCAACATCTTATCCTTTTTCTAACTTTCGTTTTGACTAGTGATGGATCTAATAAGTTTGTTTGTGGTACGATGCCAGTTTTTCTCACAGAACTCACTTGTCTTGTAGCAAATTTTGGGTTGACCAATACAGCATTACTCTTATTTGTTTTAAGTTGACCTGCGATTTTTCAGTGTGAAATGACAGGGGTTGTTGTTGATGTTGGAGATGGTGCTACTCATGTAGTTCCAGTTGCTGATGGTTATGTGATAGGAAGTAGCATCAAATCAATTCCTATTGCAGGCAAGGATGTTACTCAATTTATTCAGCAGCTTATGAAGGTAGAAGGCTCCCAGTTAAAACTTTTCTTTCCCTTTATATTACATCGATTTTGGTTGTTCAAACAAATGAAACCTACTTCCAGTCATCACATGCAACTAATTCCATCAAAATCTTTTTATCATCCTTAAAATATCGAAGAAAATATTTGATTTGATTTATTCTCATCCTAGTCATATATTGAAATCAAGTGAAACGCTCTCATTCTCGTCAATTCATATGTTTTGAGAAAAAATGTTGAAGTTACATGCCCTAATTTGTTTACTACCTGGCTGTAATATGTCAATGCTTGGTTTACATTGCCATTCCTTTTATTTTAAGCTAGATAGAAAATATTTACGGAGTTACTTCCTTGGTTGACATTACATCCATTCTATTTTAAGCTAGATAGAAAATTTTGACAGAGTTACTTCTACACAAAATAGCCAATTATGTCAAAATGATTTTAATCTGAATGCTCACTACCTAGTCTAGGTGAAAATGGTTTACAATAGAAAGAGGAAAATAAGGTTATTGAGAAACAGTTTCGAGAAGTACCTCAATCTCAATGTTAAGAGTCAGTATCGTTTTGGTGACCACACCACAGAAGGCATAAAATATGATACAATTATGAGCATCAGGGAAGTGAACAGTATAAACTGCAATGTCTCTTAAAAAATTAGAACTCTGGTACATGAATCAATCCCATATGCTGACTTTAGAATAAGTGACTGAGGTATGTCCAGTGAAGTTAAATGATATCTGGAGGTGAAATAATAGAACAATGATAGGTAATACAAATGGAGTAACAATGATTAATTGTTCTAATCTTAACAATATCCATTCTGTTGTTCTTGATGATACTATAATCATGTTTGGTTGGTTAACTTACCTTGGAATTGGGTTTATATTTCTTTCAACATGCCACGATCTCACCAACATTTATTTATCTAATTTATTGTTGAAATAAACATCACAGAAAAGTAAAATTGTTTTGTCAGCATATTCTTGTTTCTTCCCGATGTTGCTTTGTCAAAGATGCTCTTGCTGGTCTTCAAATCTTATCACACCCTCCTCTTCTAAAGCAGGCTTCTTTTATGCAATGTTATACCCCATGACAACTTAGATGCCAATTTCTTCTGATGGTTTTTCAGGGTATTCTGTGCTTTATAGTTTTATTTTGTTCATATTTACTAATCTCTCTGCTGTGAGACTTAATCAATTTCTTTCATTGACAAGTTTCACATTCAACTGACTTTGTCGATTTTAATCCAAATTTTCTTGTTAATAGCCTTGGGAATTGCTTAGTAAGATTGTGAAGTGAAATGCATGTGTGAAGATGATGTCAAAAACAATGCCTAAGCATTATTTTCTTGAGTTATCTTCAGCCATTAATTACCGGAGAGGAGATGAGAGAATGAGGGGTGCCTACTGACCTTGTAAGCTTATGAGACATTTCACGGTTCTTATTCCCTGGTTATCTTCCTTCTCAAGGCTTGAAAATGTATCTATTATGAGCACAGGAACTAGTTTATCATTTAATGTGAATTGTTATAGGAAGGAGAGTGGATGAGAATCTTAAAGGGATGATAAAATTAAAATTTTTTTAATATGCAGCATCCTCTCAAATATAAAAAAGGAAGTAGGTTGATCATTGCTTTTTCCCTGATTCATTTTCATTTTCTCTGTAAATATTATACGAAGTTATATGCCAGTTTGTAGCTGGCCTGCACCAGTCTGGCCAACGACCAGTACAAGTTTGGTACCTGAAATTATAATCCTTGATACTAAAATTTTTGCCAAGCATTTAATCTAGTTCAAGATGCTCTGTCATTTTAGGCAGCTAAAACCCTTAATGTATCTTATTCCAGCAATTTGGTTAGTTTATAGTCTAGAGCTTTTTCTCCTTTATACATAAAAAATGTTAGCATTCACGCTCTGGTTCTGTTGATTCGGCATCTGAATTTATATTCTTTTTTACATATCAATGCATGATATGTCAATGTTTCCTTTTTAGCAAGCTATTTTTAGAATGAACTATCTTGGTTGTAATTAATTTTTTAGGATCTGATAATCATGTCGTTTCTTGTTTCAGTGAATTGCATTGGTATTTAATCTTCTATTATATATTTGTTATAAATATTTCTACCATTCACACAGGAAAGAGGAGAACATGTACCACCTGAAGACTCTTTGGAAGTAGCAAGAAAGGTCAAAGAAATGTATTGCTACACATGCTCAGACATTGTAAAGGTAATTAATGTTGTGACATGTTTCTGTGGAAACATAGATAACATATTTCGATCGTCTCATTTCTCTTCCTGGATGGTGCATGATTTTAACTTTTCTGTATATGGTTTTAGTTACTGCACCAGCATTGGTTCAAGGTATTACATTAAATTTCACCAAATACTTTTTGTGTCTTAATGTTATTACCGAAATTTAACTTGTGACATATGTATATAGCTCTTGGAGATCAGTATGTCAGTGTCATTATAATGATGTCTGGAAACATGTATATTGGTGGCAGAGCTTAAAGCATGACAGGTGTTAAGCCTTTAAATTGACATCAAACGAAACCGTGAAACCTATCGTCACAACTGCCAGCGAACCACTGATCATTCTTATACTTGGAAGTTTTTAGTTTTGTACTTTTCCACTTAAAATTAAACATTGCAAGCAGTTACATCTTAAGCTTGTTTCCAACTAATAATTGCAAATCCTGTTCCATCTATGTTATATATGATAACAGAGCTGAAATTCATTTATTGGTCTTGTATAATAACTAGATTACCCCCAGTGGCAAATGGCTGATACTGTCTTACATTCATATGTGTAGGATTCTTTGGTTATATGCAACTGATAAAGATGTTCTATACTTCTTATATTAACATTATATATGGTGCTGCAGCAGGCCGTTTGAGGATTGTAACAGAAAGATAAGGAAATGGAAAGAAAAAAATTGAGATGAAGGTTTTTCATGTGGCAACCCTAGATGAACCCATTGGGTATTAGTTCTTGCGAATAGGTCAATTCACCTAATATCTTGGATAGAAGGGCTCAAAATGTTTGATCCCAAATTACTAATAGCGAAGCCTGTCAAGCATTATCAAACAATCCAACCATGTGAGACTATTTGGGTCATTACAAACACAAGTGACTAACAACAGCTAGGGTTATTATGTCTTCATTTTAATATAAGATAGGATACTGCAGTCAAAATTCTGTAGTGTGTACTTTGCATAAAATGACGATGAAAGTTCTTTGATAAATATTTGGTCCCATAACATGGCACCTATTCTGTAAGCTATCTTGTTGCATACATCTGAAAACCATAATGCATTTGTTGGGAAATAACGAAAATTTGCTGACATGTGCTAAATTTTCGTGATATATATATTAGTCGTATTTTTTCATGAAACTGTTGCATACCTTATTTGTTAGCCTTTGTATATCTGTGTCTCAGTCTCATAGTTTTTGAGTTGCTGTCTCCTTAACTTTTGACTAAATGATCTATAAACTAAGTCCAAACATCTTGTTTAACTTTATGGTTTTACTAATAATTGGATTATAAAATATTTATATCAGGTAGATATTTGTCATCTATGTCCAGGTATTCTGTCAATTTTATATAATTTTAATATTAGAAAAAATTTGTGAGTTTTTTAATCATTTAAGATGAAATATACTCATGAAGCATGACAAAATAATTGTTGCTGTGTGAAAAATCTCAACTGGTATGGTAGAGCCTGAAACGATTGCTTTGAGTAGTAAGGATTTTGTATAAAGAAAAACATCATCAAAACAGTTTCTACATGGAGATTCCTATTCAATAGTAACACATATGTTGCGAAAAAACTACATAATAATCTTTAGTGATAAGAATTATTATTATTATTAGCTTTTTTCTTGTTATTAGCTGATAATTATGTTGTATTTTCTCAGGAGTTCAATAAACATGACAGGTTGCCTGGCAAGTACACTAAGCAATGGACTGGAGTTAAACCAAAGACTGGGGCATCATATACCTGTGACATTGGATATGAGCGCTTTCTTGGTCCTGAGGTACGCATTTCAATTTAACTATTTTAATTAGTCCAAGATTGTACTTCTTTTATGAAGTAATTTCTGTCACATACAAGTGTCAATCTTTTCAAGAATGCAAGGTACCATTTTATTTTTTTGAAAATAAATAAATCAGTATGGTTCATCTTGCAAACACATTTGTTTTTAGGCTGGTGTAGGTTAGTCTTCTGTGTGTGTGTGTGTGTACTTTAGAAAGGAAACATGATGAAATTCAAGGAGAAAAGATCACTAATGGCTATTGTTCAATATATATCTTTGTAAGACTAGTTGTGTCAGATTGTTGCATGCAATTTATAGTTTACAAAATGATTGTGGTCCTGCATGTGTCTGCACTGTTTGTGTATTAATGAATAGCTATCTTACTTGTATGATAGCCTTTTACATCCTATAATTCTTCCTCTTTTGTTGGAATCAGAAAGAGTTTTGAGCAAGTACTCTTGACCAAAAATAGAATATGAGAATAGGGGGATGCATTTTAGCAGCTTCTCAAACACCAGTATCAGGGACAAATGATAGTGGACATTTACACTTAAGTATGATGAATAAGAAAATAATTAGGAACTTTGAAATTTGATCAGCATCAGTTTGGCAATCATGACAAAGCACCTTCTCAAACACCAGAATCAATTTTGCAACAAATGATAGTGGAGTACCATTTACCATGTTTTCTTGACAGCTTAGCTACCGTATGATTGTAATATAGCATCTGTTTTGGCTTCCGTTGGAAGTTATTATGTCCAAGAATTGGAGGCTATGCCATTGATATTGATCAAATCTCTCTTCATCAAATTATTCTCTATTTCCATAAATTATACCCTATTACCGTTTCTACCATGATTGCCTGCTACTTGTTTTCGTCAGCCTTTCCATTGTTAAAGTGCAGGTATGAGATTGTTGATGTGCAAATTCCAAATTGATGACATTCTTTCAAATGATGATTTAATGAGAAAATCTTCACCACTACAAATTGACCATAAAAAATTATGCTTATTAGCTATTTTCCTTTTATTACCCTGTTCTGAATATTTATGACACGCTGTTTAGCAGAAACATGGATCTTCCATGATATCTATATAAGAGTTAGGAGAAAACTGTTAAAGCATTATGGTTTTCAGATCTGCTCTCAGTTTGAAGAAATTGGCAGCATAGAAAATCATTCAAATTTCAGTCGAGGAATTCCAAATGGACAAAGAAATTGTGTTTTCAGCATAGCTTATGCTTTTAAGCTAATTAGCGATGACATTATGTCATAATGCTTGACACTTAGTTCTTGCAGTATAACCGGATGTCGGGTCCTTAGCACAAGCTCATAACAGAGTCCTAGTAATTGGACCTACCTTAAATTTTCTCTCGTGAAGTCAGATTGCTTTGTGTTATAGTGTTTATTCTGGTAATTATTGCTTCGTAGGGTATTCTTTGACTTCTGTTATGATGAGGCTTTCCAAAGTTAGGACAGTTTCAGATTTATCACACTTTTGTAGAACAATATACGACTAGAAAAAAAATCTGAAGCTTTGATAAAACGTTACAACATACTGTACATCAGTTATATTACTCTCCCTTCCATTCTGCAGTGGGAAATCAGTAACTATGGGTATAAATATCTATAAGAAGTCAGTATCTTTTTGGGGGGTTGATGTATGCTGCCATAAAATGTTTGGTTGCTCTGATTTGTTCCTGGTTAGTTATGATACAGGAGCACCTTAAATACTTGCAATCACTGTATCCAATAACATTATTTAGCTTGGATAGATGTACAATTCTTCGTTTAGCTTCTACTTTAAAAATATAAAAATGATTCTGATTATTGTTATTTCTCCAGCACTGCTAGTTTTCTTTTGTTAATCGATAAGCCAGCTCATGGATAACCATGTGCACAATGAATGTTTTACAGTTAGATGCTGACGCTAATTTATGGTCATTTAGATCATGATTGATTATTGAGTAATTATGTCTTTTTTTCCATTTTTAATGGATTTCCACTTGTTTTCACATTTTTTATATTAATTTGTGGAAAAATTAGTAAATTTCTTGATGAGAATGTTAAGAACGCAATTTTGCCAGTTCGTTACAAGCTTATCATTCTTGTTTAACAGATAGATACTTTTTCAAGTTATTATTTTTGTTTATTCTTTTTATCGTTTTAGTACTGTTTATCCTACAGCATTGTTGTCCAATGTTTTCCTTTATTTTGCAGATCTTTTTCCATCCTGAGATTTATGGTAGTGATTTTATTACTCCTTTACCTGTTGTCATTGACAAATGCATTCAGTCATCACCAATTGACACCAGGAGAGCTTTGTATAAGGTTGGATTGATCTTATTGCTGCTAAAAGCTTAAAATTTCACTTCCCATAATTCAAAGTTTATTATTTGCCTCAGAATATAGTACTATCTGGAGGATCAACTATGTTTAAGGACTTCCACAGGAGATTGCGACGAGATTTAAAGAAGATTGTGGATGCAAGGATTGTGGCATCTGCTGCTCGACTTGATGGAGATGTAAAAGTAAGTTCTCTTTAGATTCTCATTCAAATACATATGCTCGGCACTTACTGCTTTATCTTTCTGGCTTCAGTCACAACCTATTCAAGTTAATGTCGTCAGTCATCCTATCCAGAGATTTGCAGTTTGGTTTGGAGGTTCTATACTGGCCTCTACTCCTGAATTTTATAGGGTACTACTCTATCCATTTTATAAATATATATATTTTTTAAAATTCCAGCTAGCTAAAATAAGTTAAAAGTATTTTTCTCTTATTTAATATGACATACTCTTTTTTGTTACACTTGTCAAATATATCAAAAGATCGCTGTTCAAATGTTGCTTATGTGTCATTTGTTGGTATACGTGGGACAAATCAATCAATTCTAGCATAAGTCATGAAAAATTTTGAAGTTTGTAATGTTCCTGCATGGTAACTATTTTTAATAGATGCCTAGTATGTCATTTGTTATAACTATTTTTAACTATTAGTGACTTAATAGGCACTAATCATCAACAGAACCTTACGAGCCACTCGACTAGAAGTTTTATTACTCAATGATAGAACTTTAAAAAATCAGACAATTACCATGCCTGGTATTTTTCTTATTTATCTTATTTGCTTATATATATATATATATATTATTTTCGTAAGATTTTATATGAAATCTTGTTTGGTTGTGCAGGCTTGCCACACAAAAGCAGAGTATGATGAGTATGGAGCAAGCATATGCAGAACCAATCCTGTCTTCAAAGGCATGCATTGAAATGCAAAGACAAAGTGCCTACACAATCAAAGCTGATTCTCCTCATGCAAAGTTCTACAACAGCATTGTTACAACGATCAAGGGAACCCTTTGTTTGCTACATACATGGTATGTTGTATGAATAGTCAACCTAATTCCGATGTTGTCAATTCATTACATAGTCATTTGTACGAGTTTCCCCAGACTAGATGCAACAAAAAGTGACAAGAAATCTGTTTGTTCTACATATATGAACTAGTCTGAGCTGAATGACCTTGTAGCTAAAGCTAAATTAAGTCAGCATGCCATTTTTTGTGTATAAATTTGCGAGGAACTGTAAGCAACAATGTTGACTGTCTATATTGTTGTAAACCGGTGTTTGTCTCGGCATGTACTGCTGTTACTTTAACTGCAATTTAGTCTTTTATATTGTCATAAAAGCATGTATTCCACAAGACAAAACTAGTCTTTGAGATGTTCTTAGAGATAAAAATCTGAGACATTCTCATACGAGAGCAAAATCTTGGGTGGATATATCAGTGAAAGTGTAGCGTAGTGGTCTTTTTGCCATTGTGCTTTCTTCAATAGAATTAAGCCACAAACCAAGAATTGGTTGCACGAGCATGCTTAAGGTGTGTACAGGCTTATTATTGGCAATTCTCCACTAGTCCACCTTGGAATAAGTGTTTTTTTCTTTCGTCAATCTTCTCTCTACATCCATTCAACTTGGTGAGATTTGACATAATTTGTCAACCAATTAGTAATTTGATTATCTTTCTGAAGTGCATAAATTCCACAAAATTGTGAATTTTCCTATTAAGAACATCAAGGACTTTGAATCCGACTTCATATGAATTATCGACAACCCCTTTCTTTAAAGCAAATTCACATCTTGTATGTATATCAAGGGTGAGCTTGCTGATTAGGTTTTGTGTAAATGTGCATTTAAGGATTCCATGTGAATCAACTAAATCAGTAACATCCATTTGATAAGAACAAAAAAACGGTGTACTCCGTGACTCCCAGGTCGATGTCCACAGCCTTGAGACTGTTTTCTCGACTCGATTAAAGATTAAAGATGATATGAAATATCATATGTATGTTGGTTCTTCTTTCAGACACCACCTGTAAACTGGGCAGGAACAAATAGACAAGAAACAAAATCAATTTTTCTGCCATAAAATGACCATTTATAAAGGAACATGTCTAACTCCACCTTCAGCTATGTATTTACACCTAAGATTCAGGGTACCTAAAGAGATTAGATTATTTTTTAAATTAGGAACATGTCTAATATTAGTGAGCGTCCTCACAATACCATCATGCATTTTAATTCGGATTGTGCCTCTACCAACAACATCACATGCGGCATTATTGCCCATTAAAATAATTCCACTATTATAAGATTCATACGTGGAAAACAAATCTCTATTGGGACATATGTGATAAGAACAACTCGAATCTAGAATCCATTCATTTTTAGACCTCGTCTTGTTATCAGTAGCAAAGAAAATATTTCCAATATTCTCATCAGTTGCTACACTAATTTCAGCGGACTCAGTAGTTTTCTCAATAATTTTTCCTTTCGCTTTAATTTATTTTTTAATTTAAAGCAATCAGCCTTAATGTGCCCCATTTTATGATAATATCTACACTCCAAATTTCTATGTCTGGATTTAGATCTAGATTTAGATCTACTATTGTCAAATTCCCTTTTATTCGTTCTACCCCTAACAACCAGACCCTCAGTCTGATTCCCTCTACTTTCCCTAGTGATATCCTTGTCTATCTACTCCTTAGATTTTAGTGTAGATTTAATTTCCTGATACAAAATTATTTCTTTTCCATAAATCATAGTATCACAGAAATACTTAAAAGATTGGAGAAGAGAATACAAAAGTAACAGGATCTTATCATCGTCATAAATTTTCACATTTATATTCTCCAAATCTATAACTAAGGAATCAAACTTATCAAGATGTGAGAGTATAGATGTACCTTCAGTCATTCGAAGCATATACAAACTCTGCTTCAAGTAGAGACGATTCTCTACTGTCCTCTTCATATACAAGGCTTTAAGCTTGTCTCACATGCTCTTAGCCGTAGTCTCCATAGCTACCTCCCGTAAAACCTCGTTAGAGAGATTTAGAATAATACTTGATCGGGCCTTCTTATCCATATCCGCAAGATCTTCCTTCCTTCTTATCCATACCCGCAAGATCTTCCTTTGACATGGAATGTTCTCAGCTCCCTATAGTGCCAAATCAGCTGGCCCCAAGAAATTTACCAAAGGGTAATTTGACAACCCAATAAAAATAATAAAGTAAAAAAAAATAAAAGAGACAAGAACACCAGATTTATGTGGTTCGATCAATTGACCTACATCCACGAACGAAGCAAGAGCAAAACTCTACTATAAAAGGGACAATTATAAATGCCTTAAGAAAATGTTCATATGTCATAAAACACCTGAAACTACTAAACAAGAAAAGCCCAAAGCAAATAATTAGGTTTTTCTTGTGGTGCATTAAACTTCAAAGCCCAGGCCCTTATTTATAGCTGCAATAGGAGATAACAAGCTTGATTTTCCTAATGTGGGACTATGTGGGACTTGCCAAACTAACAACTACTTTACGAAGTGGGTTGAAGCCGAACCCTTGGCCTCCATCATCGAGAAACAAATCCAAAGCTTCACATGGAAGAACATTATCACCCGGTTCGGGATCCTGAGGGCTATCATCACCGACAATGGAGCTTAATTCAACAACGCTAAGTTCAAGGCCTATTGCTAGTCATATGAGATACAATTGAGGTTCAGCTCGGTTGCGCACCCCCAAACTAACGACCAGACTGAAGTAATGAATCGGGCAATTCTGGAGGGCCTCAAAAGGAGGATCTCGGGCGCGCATGGAGCCTGGGTGGATGAGCTCCCTAGCGTCTTGTGGGCAATGCAAACAACTCCCAAAACTGCCTCAGGGGAGCCTCCGTTTAGCCTGGCGTTTAGGACTCAAGCAGTCCTCCCACCCGAGATGGTGTTCCTGACCCTACGCACCTCCAATTACGAACAAGAAGGCTCCGAGGAAGGCCTACAAGCAAACTTATACCTCCTCGAAGAAAGAAGAGCCAAGGCACACCTGCGTACCCTGGCGTATAAGAAGGCAATGGCTCGAATATACAATCATAAAGTTCGTCCACGACCGATCAAGGTCAGGGACCTCATCCTCCGAAAGGCAGAGGTGAGAGACTCGACCTGAGCGAGAGGAAAACTCATGCCTAATTGGGAAGGCCCCTATCGAGTCTATGACATGGTCTGAGAAGGGACCTACCGACTCGAGACTATGGAGGGAAACCCCCTGCCAAGAACGTGGAGCGCGGCAAATCTAAAAAAGTTCTACCCATAAAAGAAGTGAGTCGGGGTGCAGGGAAGACATATGTTGTACGAAGCATGCACATCCACAACCGGAAAAGACAAGTCAGAATTCCCAAAATAAGAGTTTTTTTTTCGGATGAAAAAGAAAACATATTGTGGTCGGGCGATATAGTTCCAAAACTCGACCCGACCAAAGCAAAAGAAAAAAAGGGAAAGCCCTTAGTTCGGAGGAGGGGTCTCGGGCCTGTCATCAAAGGGGACGCTTGCCGACATATCAACGCCCTGATCCTCCAGGTGCTCGGCAAATGGGTTCGACTCTAGTTTCAGGTCTAGGTACCTCGCTCGAAAGCGAGCATAGGCCACCCAGTACTCGAACTCATATATGGCCCGCCCCGACCTCACCAGTGTTAGGATCGAGAGCACTAAGAGGGGGGGGGGGGTGAATTAGTGCAGCGGAAAACTTTCTGCGATTAAAACTGAAAGCTGCGTTCGAACGATAAAAATAATTTCTGTGTGAAAGTCGATTCTAAGCAAGATTAAAGTCAATCTATGCAGGCAGTTTGCAGATATGATGAAAACTAGAATATAGGCGCAAACTGAAATCCGACGTTCGTACGAAGAAACTGATTTACGTCTAAATGCTGATTCGTAAATCATTTGATTAGGCAAAACGCAGTTTAAGCAAGAGTATAAAGGCAGTTTGCAGTTATGGTAAAGCTCAAAACGTAAACGCAATCTGCAATATGATGATCGTACGAAAAAGCAGATTTACGTCTAATCGCTGATTCGGAAAGTAAAAGGCTTGAAACCCGATCGTAAAAGCGCAGAAGGCAGTAAGCTTCAGAGGAGGTTTGCAGTAAAGATAAAATGCTCAAAGTAAATGCAAACCGAGATTTAGAGTGGTTCGGTCAATCTTGACCTACTCCACTTTTGGCTTCCTCCACCGACGAGGTCACCGACGTCAACTAGAGGCCTTCCTTCAATAGGCGAAGGCCAACCACCCTTTTACAGTTTCACTCCTTTTGACGGGCTTAGAAGACAACCCTTACAGAATTTTCTCTCATCTCTTTACAACTCAAAACTTGGAAGAAAAGAGGGGGAAGAACTTTTGGCCTTTACAACAATTTTGAGCTCTAAGAATCACAGAAAGAGATCAAGATTTCGGTGTATGTCTGTGTGCTTTCTGTGCTGAATGGGTGGGGTATTTATAGGCCCAAACCCAGTTCAAATTTGGAGCTCAAAACTGTCAATTCCCGAAATTTCGGGATCAGGCGGTTGCACCTCCTGATTGGGGCGGTTGCACCGCTTGGCAGAGCTCGAAGACTGAGCCTCTGGGCGGTGCCACCTCTGTCAGGGGCGATTGCACCTCTCTACCAGAGCTCGAAGACCGAGCTCAGGCGGTTGCACCTCCTGACTGGGGCGGTTGCACCGCCTAGCAGAGCTCGAAACTTGAGCTCAGGCGGTGCCACCTCTTGTCAGGAGAGGTTGCACCGCCCAGTCTCGCTCGGAGACTGAGCCCAGGCGGTTGCACCTCCTGGCTGGGGCGGTTGCACCGCCCAGTCTCCCTAGGAGACTTAGCCCAAGCGGTGCTACCTCCTGGCTTGGGCGGTTGCACCTCCCACAACAACCAGGGTCCGAATGGGTTGATCCATTCGGCCCAATTTGGGTTTTTCAGGGGCCCAATTGCCCCAAGATTAAGCTAATTGGATCACCTCCCATTTTCAACTTAATCATCAGTGCTAACTACGATAAATCCTAAGACAATTTCTGCATCTTGCTCCGGTGCGTCAATCGCTTCTTCCGGCGAGTTTCCGGTGAACTTCCGTCGATCATCCGATGAACCCTCGGTGATACTCCTGCGGACTTCCGGCAAACTCCTGGACTTGCGACGATCCACTTGGCAAGTTCCGACGAGCTTCTTTGGCAAGCTTATGGACTTCTCGGATTTGTTCCCGTAGAACCTCCGACGACTGTCCGAACTTCCGTCGAGCTCTCGAACTCCCAACATGATCATTGTCATGACTCCGGCGTAACTCCTGCTGCATGTCTTTCTTCCATCGTAGTTAATCCTGCACACTCAAAACAAAAACTTCGATCGAGACAATTAATCCTAAGCAATTAACCAAGTTGTCCGGCATGTCATTGGTCCCTCGACGCTTCGTCCGATTCTTCGGCGCATCGTCCTTTTCTGCAGCCTATTGCCCAATTGGCCAGTTGACTCCGCAACTCCGATATCCTTGGCACAATACCCGCTCTTCTTGGCCCGATGCCTGAGTCCACGGCCCGAAGCCTTCTGTCGATACGTCGACCGATCCACCGGCCCGACGTCCAATCTTCTGACATGTTCCTCCGGCACAACATGATTTTCCTGCTTTAATTGTCTCATCCTGATCGAAGCATCCTGCGTCACTCAAAACGCAGATTAAATCATAAACATATATCAAGTAGTTTCATCATCAAAATACGAGATTCAACAATCTCCCCCTTTTTTATAATGACAACTACTTGATGATGGAGTTAACCTTAACTCTCGGAGTTTAAACAAACTCCCCCTATCAATATGCCATATTGATAGAATCTTGAATTCAAACTGAATTCAAGTCATTGCAATATTCATCATGAATACTTGCAACACGTCATTATGAACTTATGCATAAACTTATGCATAACATGTCATGTCATCAACATACTTCTCCCCCTTTGTCATCAACAAAAAGGAGAAGTACCACAATCAAGTGTTTGTGATATTGGTTCAACTCATTGCATGAAAAACATAATATCAAGTTTTATCATCATGCAGTTTTGAAGCCAGAAAATTTAGCAAATGTTACATCATGCTTAGAACATTCAAGCTATCAAGTTTTAGATATGCAAGTTTTACAGCATACAAGATAACACTTTTATAACATGCAAGCTAGCAATGTTGCAACATTTTAGAACTTGCA